>NC_056669.1:63131469-63433612 GCF_018350195.1 Panthera tigris | reverse complement strand
ATTTACAATCGGAACAAAAAGAGTAACATATCTAGGAATAAACTTAACTATGCAGGTAAAAGACATGTACTCTGAAAACTATAAAATACTGATGAAAGAAATTGAAGACTACACAAATGGAAAGATATTCTATCCTTATGGATTGGAAGAACAAATATTGTTGAAATATCCATATTACCCAAAGCAATCTACAGGTTTAATGCAATCCCTATCAAAATACCAACAGCATTTTTCACAGAAGTAGAATAAATAATCCTGAAATTCACTGGAACCACAAAATAACCCAAATAGCCAAAGCAATCCTGAGAAAACTGTAGATACCACAATCCTAGATTTCTAGATATATCGCAAAGCTGTAGTAATCAAAACAATACGGTACTGGCACAACAATAGACACATAAATGTATGGAAAAGAACAGAAAGCCCAGAAACAAACCCATGATTATATGGTAGATTAATCCTCAACAAAGGAGGCAAAATATGAATGAGAAACACACATTCCTTTCTCAAATGGTGTTGGGAAAATTGAACAACTATATCCAAAAGAATGAAACCAGAACACTTTCTCATGCCATACACAAAACTAAACTCAAAATGGGTTAAGGACCTAAATGTGATACCTGAAAACCATAAAAATCTTAGAAAAGAGCACAGGCAGTAAGTTTTCTGACAGTGGTCATAGCAACATCTTTCTAGATATGTCTTCTGAGGCAAGGGAAACAAAAGCAAAAATAAACTGTTGGGACTACTTCAAAATAAAAATCTTCTGCACAGCAAAGGAAACAATCAACAAAACTAAAGGGCAACCTACTGAATGGGAGAAGATATTTACAAATGACATATCCAATAAAGGATTAGTATCCAAACATATAAAGAATTTATGCAACTCAACACTGTAAAACCAAATAATACAATAAAAATGAACAGAAAACATAAACAGTCATTTTTCCAAAGAAGACATCCAGATGGCGAACAGACACAATAAAAGATTCTCAACATCACTCATCATTAGGAAAATACAAATCAAAACCATGATGAGATACCACTTCACACCTGCCGGAATAGCTAAAATAAAAAACACAAGAAACAAATGTTGGCAAGGATGTGGGGAAAAAGAAACCCTTGCACACCGTTGGTGGGAATGCAAACTGGTGTAACCATTGTGGAAAATAGTATGTAAGTTTTTCAAAAAATTAAAAATAGAACTACCAGGGGCATCTGGGTGGCTCAGTCAGCTAAGTGCCCAATTTGGCTCAGGTCATGATCTCACAGCTCCTGAGTTTGAGCCCTACATTGGACTCTCTGCTGTCAGTGTGGAGCCCACTTTGATTACTGTCTCCCTCTGTCTCTGCCCCTCTCCCGCTCATACTTTCTCTCTGTTTCAAAAATAAGGAAAAATATTTTAAAAATTAAAAAGAAAGAATTACCATATGATCCAGTAATTCCACTACCAGGTATTTACCCAAAGAATACAAAAAGACTAACTTGGAAAGATATATGCACCACTAAGTTTATTGCGCAACATTATTTACAATAGCCAAATCTTGGAAGCATCCTAAATGCCCATCAATAGATGAATGGATAAATAAGAAGTGGAATATATATACTCAAACATTAATCATCCATGAAAAAGAATGAACACTTGCCATTTGCAACAACCCAGATGGGCCTAAAGAGTATAATACTAAGTGAAATAAATCAGAGAAAGACAAATACCATGTAATGTTACTCATCAGTGGAATTTAAGAAACAAAATAAAGGGACAAAGAAAAAAAGAAACCGAAAAATAGACTCGTAACTACAGAGAACAAACTGATGGTTACCAGAGGGTAGGTGTGTAGGGGGATGGGTGACATAGGTGAAGGGATTAACAGTACACTTACTGGATCACTATATTGTATACCTGAAGCCAAATCACATTGTATGTTAACTATACTGGAATTAAAATTAAAAATAAATAAATGCGTATAAGGTACCACAGTATTCCAAAAGAATAAAGCATCATGAACAAGTGACTTTTTTCCATGAATGCTCAGATAGACCAAAAATATTTCTTCATGTTAACAGATAAAAATGAGAATAAAAAAATCTCAGTACATGGTACAAAAGACGTTTGATAAAGTTCATCTTTCATTTCAAATGAGTATTTTTAGTAAAATAGGAACTTAGGTATACTTCATTTTAGAAGGAATTCAAGTATACTTCTTTTAATGATAATATGTATTATTTGAAATCAAAAGCTAGCACCATGCTCAACAAGGAAATATTAGAAACTTTCACATTAATTTCTGGGTTTGGAAAAGGTGTCTGTTTGCAATAGTTATTGCAAATAACTATTATGCAATAGTTATTGTATAACTATTAGTTACTACAATAGAAATTAGAAATAGAAACTAGAATTAAGATGTATAATTATTGGGGGCACCTGGGTGGCTCAGTCGGTTAAGCCTCCGACTTCAGCTCAGGTCATGATCTCACAGTTTGTGAGTTCAAGGCCCACATTGGCTCTGTGCTGGAGCCTGTTTCAGATTCTGTGTCTCTGCCCCTCCCCCCGCTCATGCTCTGTCTCTCTCTCCTTCAAAAATAAATAAACATTTAAAAAAATTTTTTAAGATGTATAATTATTTGAAAGGAAATAGTAAATCTATCATCATTTGTAAATGAATTTTATTTTCTGTCTAAAATCTTAATAAAATCTACTGAAAACTGATTAGAAACATAAGAAATCTGCAAACTAGTTATATATATATATATGTGTATATATATATACACATATATATATACATATATATATGTGTATATATATATAACTAGTTTGCAGATTTCTTATGTTTCTAATATATATGTTTCTATATATATGTGTATATATATATATATACATGTGTGTGTGTATATATATGCTTTTCTTATATATTAATATATATGTGTGTGTATATATGCTTTTCTTATATATTAGTGAGAATTAGAAAATTAATTAAATGTAGATACAATTCATAACAGCAATGTCTCCCAAACATTCAACTGTAAATTTAACAGAAGATGATCAAAACCAATACAAGGGGAAAATTCTTTATACTCTAGTGAGGAACACAGACATCGACATGAATAAATGGAAAAATACACCTAATTCCTAGGTGGGAAATTTAAATATTATAAGGGTATCATTTCTTCCTAAATCATTGATCCGCATATATTAATATTCCTAATAAATCTTTCTGTGAGAGTTTGTCAAAAATAAATATTTCTGAGCTTTGGAGATTTTCAGTAAGTTTGTGGTTGAACAAAGAAATCTGCCTTTTTAACAAGTATTTTTGGTGCTTTTGATATGATTATTCTATGGACCATATTTTGAGAAACCCTGCCTAGAAATAGTCTAAAAATCACATGCAATTATAATCAAAATCCATAAGCAATTTCTGATGGAATATTTCACAAGATAATTCTGAAGTTTATCCAGAAGAATGCATGTGAAAATATTTGGGGAAAACATCTGAAAAGATGAAAATGAAAAGAGCTGTGGTGTTGGGGAGAGTAGGAGATTTAATCTGATATTAAGACATACTATTAAATTTTATTATATATATTGTATTAGTTCAGAAATCAACATCTCAATGAATAAAGGGGACAATTAACAATCAAATTCAAGAATATAAGGGAAAAGGTGTGCCTAGGTGGTTCAGTCGGTTAAGCATCCAACTCTTGATTTTGGCTCAGGTCATGATCTCAAGGGTCATGAGATTGAGCCCCACATCTGTGCTGTCACTGCAGAGCCTGCTTGGGATTCTCTGTCTCCCTTGTCTCTCTGCCCCTCTTCCCCCTCAAAAAAAAAATACAAAAAAAGGAATATAAGAGAATGAATGATAAAAGATAAATTAATAGAGAAAGGCATATTATTTAAAAATAGTGTTAAGCTATCTGGCTATCTGTTTGGACAAAACATTCTCACATCAATTCTTATTCTCCCTCAAATCCAGATGGATTAAAATTCTCAACGTAAAACAGAACAAAACAAAAAGACACCATAACATTACTAGTACCAAATGTAGGTGAATACTTTGTCATCTTTCTTTGAGAAAGGACCCTCTAAGAGTGCCGTGAAAACCACAGCCATTGTTATATTTTATTATAAAACAATTTTAAAATAATTGGTTAACTAAAGAACATATATGTTTAAAATATAAGCAACAAATAGGAAACTATGACATCCGAGAGCTTTAAAGAATCAAGAATAAGATGAATTCCAATGAAAATAATGCAAATGGGATGTTAAATAGGCAATTCACAGAAAAAATGCAAATGCCCAAAAACTGACTTAGAGAAATATAAAAAAAAATAATAGTTATTGTTTCTCTCACATTAGATTAGCAAAGGTGGAATAGATTGAATAAAATAAATAAACTGTATTTTTGAGATTGGGGCAAACAGATATGAAAAATGTAGGCATGTACATTTATAAAATCTCTCTGGAAAGCAATATGAAAATATTAAAAATTTACAAAATGGACTTGATTTTTTTTCTGAACAATGTTATTTTTAGGACTTTATATTTTGGAAATAATTACAGGTATGCATAAAACTTTGTTTCAAAGAATATTCACATATAGGATTGCTTCCAGAATAAAACAACTTGCAGTCGAACAATAGGTGGTGTGTTAAATAAATCATTGTTTTCTGGGGCACCTGGGTGTCTCAGTCAGTTAAACATCCAACTCATGATTTCCACTCAGGTCATGATCCCATGGTTTTGTGAGTTCGAGCCTCGCATCAGACTCTGTGCTGACCACATGGAGCCTGCTTGGGATTCTCCCTCTCTCCTGTCCTTCCCCCAACTTGTTCTCTCTGTCTCTCTCAAAATAAATAAATAAACTTTAAAAAGTATTGTTTTCCTATATAATACAATACTGTAGAGAGAAATGGGTAACAGTAAAGATGTGTGAATCATACAGAAAGGTTAAATACTTGTTCCCCAATTTTTAGCTCTGTGGCCTTGACCAATTGATTTAGTTCCTTTATGCCTCAGTTTCCTAATGTGAAATGGATATAACACCACAAATTCATAGTATGGATGTAAAGATTAACTTGAGAGCTTAATGGAAAGTAGTTTACACAATGTCTGACAACTACATTTTAAAAAATGACTTCTATGATGATGATGCCTTAACCTTAAGCCATTAAAAGGTAAGTAGATCTTTATTTTCCATAGAAAGATGTTGCTCACACTGTTGAGTTAAAAAAGTGGGCTGTGAAATAACATAGATGGGTATGATTCATACATATGGAGTGTGTGTGTGTGTGTGTGTGTGTGTGTGTGTGTGTGTTGTGTATCTTTCTATCTCTCTAGAGATAATTCTATTAAATAATACCCTTACCTCATTGATAAACTCTTAACACACAACAAAAACTTAGCATCCAGGTAGAGACTGTAGAGTATATTTAAAGAATGATGATCTCTCTATCCCTTAAAGGCAGGATTTGTACATTTATGTACATATGTGTATATGTGTATTGGAGAAGGTATAGTTCTACCCCCAAATAGGAGAGTAATAAATGAATAAAAAAAAAAAGAGGTAAATAAGATGAAATGTAGTGTTGTTTATATTCCAAAGAAGGCCAGGGATAAATATTCTTTTACATTCTAAATATTTCAAATAACTTTGTAAACTTTACTAATTAATTAAACAATAATGTCTCATTATCTAATTTGGAGAAAAAATGAGGAAGAAAAGCTCAGAGTACGAAAATACAATAAAGAGAATAGAAGTTAGAAGAAATCAGGGAATGAAAGCTGAACATAGAGGACAGGAATCTAGAGATGTGGAGGAAAAGCAAAAGAAGGAAGAAATACAAGAAGAGATCTGTAATTCTGGCTGTGTCCCCAAGTCAAAGGGACAGGCAATGCATCTTTTATCCTCTGAGACCCTAATAACATTGTAACTAATACAGCCTTTCCAGATACCTTCTCTTAGTGACTGTATCTCACACATACACAGTTGTGTACATGGCATTACTCCTTGTCATATATACACACCACATGCTACATGTACTTGCTCACTCTCAGCTTCACAATATCTTACATAAACACACAGACATCCACACACTGCAGATATAGTCACTGAAGTATTTAATATTCTTATTTATGTACTCTCATGGCCACCAAATCTTTGACAGTAACAAAAGATGTCACAGAGTAGGTACTGAGCCAACTGGATACTGACCAAGGCTGGATCTTTTGGGAACCCACCATGCATGACTTGTATGTGAAGGATACCGCAGTATGGAGTGTATGTGTGATGGCACCAGCAGTGGGAGCTAGTATCCTCTTCAGGACTAGAAGAAGCACAACACTGATTGTAATTGGCCCCACTCTCCACCTTCTTGCCCTAACTCACCAGCAGGTTGGAGGCAGCACTTGCTGGCATTCCTAGAACAGTGTGCCATATGGTCCTGATTCCTTCACATCTCCTAGACCCACAGAACACTTTAGAGCAAGGAGCTCTTGATGAAATACCTCAAAGCAAGATTCTTGTTTTCCTTCCAGACCCTTGCCTATTCAGTGGGGGATGGTGGAACAAAAGCAAGCTGAGAGAAACAATGAAGACTGACAAATGAAGACCAACAAATGAACAATGAAGGCTGACAAAGGAGGGAAAGAGAATCAGGCAGTTACTTTTCAACAGCAAGAGGCACAGCCTCTGTGATCTCTTTGGAAAGAGCCCCATCCCTGAAGAAGAAAGTCTGGAAAAAGATTTGGAAGCTGGGATTCTGGAGAACAGTGAGAATAGAATTGTTGTCTCTGGGAGTCTAGCAAGGAAGAACATTGATGTGTAAGACAGTAAATGACAAAATTTACCTTTCTCATCACCATGCCGACCTCCCAATCCCCAGTTGGTACTGAATCTTCCTACAGACTGAGGCCCATCAGCAGCTTTTCCACTCTCACCTTAGGGCAGAAAGGAGGCAGCAACTGGGCTGCAGGGTCATGGGTGAAGGAATCACGGGTCAAATGTGGGAGGGAATGATTTCTGTAGCCTGAAGGTCCAGTCTTGAAGGACAGCACCAGTTGTGGGTTCGCTCCTTAGCAGTGCCTCCCAAGACCTGCACTAGAATCATCCTAAGAGTGTGACTCCACCCCAAGCCTTTCTGCCTTACTTAATTCAAGCCACAAACTCCAATTCTCCTAGGTCCTAGTTCTGAACAGAGCATTTTTTCTTCAAGGAAATATTTAAAGGTGAGGTCCTGAGAGTATGTAAACAAGGCATTCCCTGGAGCTTTAAAAGCCCTCAAATTTATTACCTTTCCATCCTCTGAGACATTGTAGGGCACTTGGTGTTTTATTTGAAGTCACAGACTAAAGTCTCCAACTCATACTAACACCCCTCTTTCAAACCTTACACCACTATCATTCCAAATGCCATCAGCAGATACATCCTCAGGGGCTCACAAGTTATCAACCTTGTGTTTTCATTTATATGGTCATTAAATAGAAATGAAAACGAGCAGATACTGGATTGTCTGGATGCCAACATTCTGAGTACTACAACTTGATTGTGGGGATTGCACTTTGATTTTGGTTATGGTTGTTTTGATGTCATATGATCACCGTAAGTGGTGGAGTTGAATTTGGTTAGCGGTCTTCATATCAATGTGATAATAGGAGTTCTGAGTCAGCTGTTATATCGAAGTTGTTAAATTTACTGGACATCAAGTCAAAGCTTTTCTTTTGTTGGAATAATTCACAAAGGACAATCTTATAGAATGAGACTTTTAAACTATTAAATTCAGACTTTGGTTTGGCCACATAAAAATTGAACTATTCCTATAATTCTCTCAAGCCAATGAAAACCTTTGTTAAAAGGTAAACTTTAGATCCAAATGATGCATTCATATTATCTGAGGGTCAAAAGATGTAAGAGAAGAAGGTAGAAGAATCAAATGGTAGTACGGCCATGTAGGATTAAAGGAAATGCCCTGAAGCTGTTAATTCTCCCAATCATATTTCAAGTGGCAATTTAGTTTCAGCAAAACATCATTTATCACATTAAGGAAATGCTAGTAATTTGAATTTTGTTGTTTTATTGGCTTTGTGGCTTGACTTACACATTATTTATAGTTTAGTTTTGATTTCACAGCACATAGAAATCTAACTCATTGAAAACAAATGCATTATGTTCCATGGTATAAATATGCCATAATTTATTTAATCATATCCATATTAATGGACATATGGATTATTTCCAATCTTTAGACATTAAAATAGCACCACAGTGAACCTCTGTGAACATATATCTTTGTGTCCTTGTCAAATATATTTGAAGGATAATTTCCTGAGGTTTATCTGCAGGATCTTTAAAATGTCAATAGATATTATCAATTGCCCTATAAAAAGTTGTATTAATTTACACTCATCAAACTTATATGAAAGTTCCTAGTTATACCTTTACTAATTAATTTGGTATTGTGAAACTCTTCAATTTTGTTAATCCATTAGGTTAAAAAATGGTGTTTCATTGCTAATTTATTATATGATAATTTATACTTGAAAATGAACATAATTTATTATGTTTATTGATCATTTTCATTCCTTTTTTTCTGTGAAGTGACTATTTCCTTTGCTAGTTTTCTTTTATTGGGCTATTCAACTTTTACCGCTGCGTAAAACCCTTGAATATTATGAAAAATTGGCTATTTGATTTTGTCTTAAAAATAAGTCTTTTTCTACTTTGCCTTTTCTGTTTTGTAGATTTTTGTATCACATGTTTATAATCTAATCTAGGCAAATCAATCAGTCTTCTCTCTTATGACTTGATTTTTGTGTTGATATTTGAAAGGTCTCTGTTGTTAAAAGGTTATGTTTTTTAAAAATCATCCCTTTTTTCTTCTAAGATTTTCATAATTTTGCTTACATACACGGCTTCATTAAATATTTATATATCTAGAATTTATTTTGACATGAAGAATGCTGTAGAGATCCTGCTTTTTTCCTCACAATGGTCACCTAGCACCATTTATGGGAAAATTCTCATCAATTCTAAGTGTCTTTTATATGAGATACTAAACTCTTGCTAATTTTTTTTTTTTTTTACACTTGGTAGTCTGTTCCTTTACTGACTTTGTATTTCTGTACAAGTACCATGCAATCTTAATTTCTCCTGTTTTTTGTTTGCTTGTTCTCCAGTGTGGAGAACTGATTTAATTCTATTTTTCAGTATATGACATGTTGTATGGTTAGTGATTTCAAAGGCCCTCTCTCATTTATTTATGCATTCACTTTATTGTTTGCTTAATATACACCCATACCTCACTCCCATTGACCTCGGAAGTACTCTAACGTAAGCAGTGCTTTTATTATGTCCTCAAAAATCATTTTTTACTTGTGCATATATTTTTAATTTATGTAAGTGATATTGTTACATGCTTCTTTGTTTACCTTTTTCACTTGGCTCTGAGTCTTTAAGATCATTCGCAATGCCATATGTTCATCTAGACTTGCTCCCTACTGCTGTGCAATATCCTTGGTGCACATCTCTTGCATTTTCATTCATTTCCTTTCCTAGTGAAAGATGCCCAAATTACACAACACCTTACCAACACAAATAACAGAACCACAAATATTACAGGAGTATACCATATGACTATATCATTCTCTAAGAGTTTTTGGCTCCATATTTAGCAACAATTGTTACATCATAGAATACGTACAGGCATAGGTGACCAAGTAATACTAGATTCCTTCCCAGAATGGCTGAACCTTTCTACATTTCCCAAATGTAAATGAGTATTCCTTTATCTTCTACTTTTTGCCAACACTTTAAAGTATCTGACTTTCTAATTTCTGCATGCCTAATGGGGTAAATAGATACCCCTTTGTTGCTTTAATTTGTATACTTTTCAATACTAATGAAGTTGAATATTGCTTTATATTCTTGTAGCCCTTTGAAGTTAATTTTTGTGAATTCCCTTTTTATATCTATTTTTTTTCCATTGGGGGTTTCTTCCTTTTCTTCTTGATTTTTAGAATTATGAATTCCTGATATTAAGTTCTTATGTCTTATTTGTTTTACATAATGCAAATATCTCACCCATTTTCTCATTTATCTTTTAACTTTGTTCATAATGTTCTTCGTTGAAGACAAATCCCAGATTTTGAGGAAATCAAATTCATGAAATTTCTCATTATGGTCTGTGCTTTGGAGGTTCCTCACTCTAGGTCATAAAGATGTTCTTTTATATTTTCTTCTACAATGTCATTGCTCTATTTTAACTTTTAGATATTTAGTCCATTTATTTTCTTTTATTTTTTAAAGGGGAAGATAATAACTTATTATCTATCTATGTATCTATTTATTTATTTATTTATCTTTGAGAGAGAGAGAGCATGTGAGAGTTGTCAAGGGTCAGAGGGAGAGGGAGAGGTAGAGAGAACACTAAGCAAGTTCTAGACCCTGCGCAGAGCCCTTAACAAGAAGCTCAATCCCATGACCTTGAGGTCATGACATGAGCAGAAGAGTCAAATGCCTAACTGGCTAAGCCACCCAGGTGCCCCCGTATTTAATCCATTAAGAATCTACATTGTTCTGTCATGTTAGGTAGAAATCCAGTTTTATTTTTCTCTAGGTAGTAAACTAGTATTTACTAATACTATGTAGTATTTAGTGGTAAACTAGTATTTACCAATACTCTTTACTAAACTATTTGTCCTCTTCCTAATGATTTTTGGAATTAACTTTGCTTTGTACATTAAATTTTCACATAGGTCTATCTATGAGCTCTCAATTCTTTTCCACTTATTATCCTCCCACCGCTATTTTTTTTCACCAGTGTGACCTGGCTTTTATTTTTGTGGCTTTGCAATGTTGCCAATAGAAAAGGAAGAGATTCTATTTCTAACTGTGGTTTTAATTTGCAATTCTCAAATGCCTTGTGATGTGCAGCATCTTTTCATGTTCTTGTCAGCCATTTATCTGTATATCTTCTTTGGAGATATACCTTTCAAGTCTCTGTCCATTTTTAAATTGGTTATTTATCTTTCTTGTTATTGAGTTGCATGAGTTCTTTACATTTTCTGGATACTAGACCCTCCTCAGATATATGATTTGCAAATGTTTTCTCTCATTCTGTGACACATCATTTCACTTTCATGGTGGGAGTAAGTTAAACAACACAAACATGGTTTCAGTTGTCTTTTTCTTGGTTAAGCACTCAATCAGTTGCTGTAAACTTCTGTTTTCCAGAATCCAGATAAAGTTTGTTCTGATGGCATTTGTCATATTTTCTTGTATAACTTTGGAGGGAGGGCCCCTTGGATTCCCTGCTTTACTATTTTCCCTCTTTAAAATAATTTTTGATAAAGTTTTGGCTATCTTAGTAATCTTTATAAAGAAAAATTAGGGATTTTATTAATCTTCTCATATTTAGATTTTGTTTTCTATTTCATTGATTTCTTCTTTTATTATTTACCTGTTTGTGCCTTTGGATTTGCCCTGCTATTTCACACCTCTGTCCTCAGAAGTTTGAATTAAATACTTAATTTCATTTTTTCTCTTCTCTCTTCCCCTCTCTCTAAATGAGGTATTACTTACATACAAAATATGCACCAATCTTCAGTATACTCAAGAAAATTTTATGTATGTATATATCTGTGTAACTATTATATAGATCAGAATGTAGAACACTCACAGCCATCAAAAGGCTCCCAGTCAACTCCAAATCAATACTCTCTTAAAGGTAGCTGTTATTTAGAGATCTAAAAATATAAATTAGTTTTGCTTGTTCTTGAGCTTCAAAGAGATGGAATCCTATAGAATATATTTCTTATGTGTCTGACTTCTTTTACTAAACATCTTTCTGTCTATGTGGTTGCATATAGTAGTAGTTCATTTTTGAAAAAATATTCAATAGTATCCCAGTGCATGACTGTATCACAATTTATCCTTTCTATTGTCCGTGGAAATATATATTATTTCCACTTCTTTTTTTTTAAATTTTTTTTAAGTTTATTTATTTTTGGGACAGAGAGAGACAGAGCATGAATGGGGGAGGGTCAGAGAGAGAAGGAGACACAGAATCTGAAACAGGCTCCAGGCTCCGAGCTGTCAGCACAGAGCCTGACGTGGGGCTCGAACTCACGGACCGTGAGATCATGACCTGAGCCAAAGTCGGACGCTCAACCGACTGAGCCACCCAGGCGCCCCTATTTCCACTTCTAAGTATTATGAATAGGGCTGTTATAAAAATCCTTGTACATACTTGGGGCGGATATAAATACTCATCCCTATAAGGTATATATACCACAAAGGAGTGAACCTACTGGATTATAGAAGGAAGACATATTTTCAAGGATAGTTTTCAAGGATATTTCCAAATGGACTTTTTGAATTGATTGTACCAATTTATGATCCCATCAACAATGTAAATTGCTCCACATCCTCAAACATTTTAATACATTTTTTTCTTCTTTTTTTTTAATTTTTTTTAATGTTTATTTATTTTTGAGACAGAGAGAGACAGAGCATGAATGGGGGAGGGTCAGAGAGAGAGGGAGACACAGAATCTGAAGCAGGCTCCAGGCTCTGAGCTGTCAGCACAGAGCCTGACATGGGGCTCAAACTCACAGACTGTGAGATTATGACCTGAGCCGAAGTCGGACGCTTAACCGACTGAGCCACCCAGGCGCCCCTTTTTTAATCCATTTTTATGAAGCTTAGTGGTATTTCACTGTGGTTTTAATTTTATATTCTGGTGGCTAATTATGTTGTGTGCCTTTTCATATGCTTATTAGCTACTGGAGTTTTCTGACTTTTCTTATTTGTGGGAGTTCCTTATATATTCTGGACATTAAGTCTAAAATTTAGCATCAGGTTATTAAAATAAAATAGTTAAAATTAAAATGTTAATCACTGAAGAATTCATTATTATCTGGGACACATCATATTCACATTCTACAAATGAAGTTCCTCAAAATCATGCATACATTATGTAATAGAACAGGGTTGCAACCTACAGCCTAGAAACCAAATACTTAATTGCAACAATAAAACACTTCCCAAAAGAGAATACAAGTAAGAAGAACTGGTTGGTAATGGGGCCCATAAACAGAGATGAGAGTGCTAACTGCATGTTATTTTCTGTTCTCCTTATAACCATTTGGGAACCTCTGAGAGGAAACATAGCTCAAGATCCACTGTAATGATCCAGAATTCTCCCGAGCCCTTCAGTCACTCCAGAGACTGCTCATAGTATCCTTCTGTTGACCTCCTTTAAATGGAACTATGCACAGTATGCCTGGTAGACAGAACACATTTTCCATGTGGGGATTTCCCTTTCTGCCTTGTCCTTGATCTTGACTTGGAGATTTTACTGAGCTCTTTGACTCAGATGACTTATGACAAGATGCCCACTGTCTTGTAGTCTCCACTCTGCCCCTCCTGCAGCCAACACACCTGCAGCAGTTTCCCCCTCAACAGTGAGATGTTTTTACTGACTTTGACATGCTAATTTGATCTTTTTTCCTCCACCTGATGAGAAAATGTTGGTAAGATTATTGAAGGGATGGAAAGAGAAGGTGCAAGTTGAAAAAAGTAATAATCTAGTATATTTTGGGAGTGGGTTGGTTTCAATCTCTTCATAAATTTGATTTTTAAAATTCAACTAATTTTGTCCAATCAGATTCTTAGGGCTAAGTCTTCTGTAATAAATCTAGCCAAGGTTTTTCCCACAGTGGATCTACCTTATCAAACCACAACCACAATGTCAAATTCCCTGTGAAGAAGAATCATGGTCCTCATCCAGGGGAGACATAACCCGAACTTCCATGGAGTCAGTATTGATCCTTTGAGTGGGAATTCTTATGCCTCTGTTGAGCTGGGCTTGGAAGACTATAAATGGATATGGAGGGTAGGGAATAAGTGATTTTGAGCACAAAAGATCTTGGAAACAAAACTGAAACTTAGTATTTTTTCTTGGTTCCTATGGATTCGCTCAGAATCTTCTTCCTAAAAATAATTTCAGATTAGACAACACATGGCTCTGTGATCCTACCATATTGTTTGATTTATAATATATGTCACTTTTAGAGAAATGAACTTAAAAGTTGATGTCAAATCTAGGGAAAAGGCAGAATAAAGGAGAGGAAGTTTGACAATATAAATATGATTTTCTTTCAGAAGCTTTCTGACCCTGGGGGCAGATTCACAGTCGCCTGGGGGAACATTTTCTCCTCCACATTTGCATTAGAGCATAATATGCTTTTAAAAACAAATCAAGAGAGGTCAGGGGTGTAGGCTTCTACTATGGTGCCAGGATCAGTGAAAGCTCCTATCTGACAGATCACAAGTCACACTCATCTCTGACTCACACTGACCTCTCTGTCTCCTGGTATTTTGGCTCAGGTCAAATTAGCTCAAAAGACATGTATTGTACACTTACTCTGTACCAGCATTTATCCTATTTTCTGTGAATAAAGATGAGTCAGATGTGGTCCCTGCCCTTGAATATCTTACCACCACAGAGAAAGAAAGTAATTTCAATGTAACGTTATTAGCTATGATGGAAGTAAATATATGATGGTGAAGGTACACTTATATATTTAGTTTGTGAATGTGTTTAGTTGTATATGCCTATACCTATATGTGTTCAGAGTGAGTGGGAGTGGGGAATGGGAAAAATGTGTGGATCAGAAAGGAAAGTATTCCCGGATAATATTTTTCTTGAATGTAATCTGTAAAAACATGTAGGTATAAGCCAGATGAAGCTATAGAAATCAGCAATATTCTGTAGCTGCCCTTTCATTAAGTCAACCACTGATTACAGGCATCACTTAAAGCTTTGTGACAGATGTTTAGTTTTATGCTATTTTCATCAAAACTGAGAATATTTGCTTACCATTTAATTTTCCCTGAGATTTAGAGACATGCATTAATTTCTTCCCTGGGAAGTGTGTGAACTGTGGTAGAGAGAGAAGCAAAGTCCAAAGGTCCTGGGGGAGACTCTAAGAACTAATCAGGTTAATACCTTCCACTAGATGGAGGTAATTCTGAAGTTACGTATCTTAAAATAGTGTGTGGTCTCAAAATGTATTTTTTTTTAAGTTTATTTACTCATTTTTGAGAGGCAGAGAGAGAGGGAGAGAGAGAGAAGCCCAAGCGGGTTCCACATTGTCAGCGCAGAGCCCAACATGGGGCTCGAACTCACAAACCATGAAATCATGACCTGAGCGGAAATCAAGAATAAGATGCTTAACTGACTGGGTCACCCAGGTGCCCCTCAAAATGTATTTTTATGTCAGCTATTTTGGCAATGGACTACATTTTTCTTTAGAAACAATTCTATATTAGTTTGATTTAAGTAATTGTTAGATAATACAGACTCACTTGGCCCAGTACATTCATTCAGTAAACTATTATTTTCTGTGAATCTACGATGTTCCTGAGACCATATTGTCACTGAGGATAAAACATGACTATAGTTTGATTCCTCCTATCTGAGATTCATCGGCCTTAGGAGCTTGGTTTGTTTGTTTGTTTTCCCCAGTATCAAACATGTGTTTGGCCAATAACGTTTGATCAACAAATAAGCTGACTGAACATTCAAAGTGTGATGAATGTTCAAGGAAAGTGATGCTAACTTGAGTAGTGGGCACACATTTGAATAAGGGGATGATGCCCTACAAAAATCAGTGGGGTATAAAAACACAGTGTGTCCTACTTATGTGGTGAGAAAAGTGGCTGGAAATGTGGCCTATGGTCAGATAAGGGAACCATAAATGTGATTGTTTATATTAAGGATTTATTTATTCATTTATTCTTTCAGTGATGAATTGGAACCTTTCATCACTGACTCACAGACCTATCCAGATACCTAAGACTCCATTATCAAATTACATAGAATGTAATACTATCTTTTTGAGAAAACTGGGAATTTCTTTAGCCTAGGAGTTCTTAACTTAAACTTCAGAGTGTTCTTCAATTTAGATGTGAATGCTACTTCTTTATTTCTATTTTACTCTAACAGAAATTCAAATTTTCTTTCTTGTTTGAAGGTTGGTAATTAAGCCAAACTATCATTAGCAATATCTATGACTTTATCACCAACAGAAATTAGAGTTGTTAAAGATACCTCAAAATATCCTTTAAGTTCATTATTTTGAAATTAAGGTGGTTATTAGACCTGTCACAACATTTTGAATTTTAATGTGTTAATAGGGAAGCACATGTGTTATTGTATATTTGCTTTCTAAAACGATTTTAATAACTGTACTTTAGTGTACTTTAATGTCAGCATAATCAAGGTCCATCCATGTTGTTGCATATGGTATCATTTCCTTGTTTTTTATGACTGAATAATATTCCATTGTATATATATCACAACTTCTTTAGCTATTTATACATTACTGGACACTTAGGTTGTTTCCATGTCTTGGCTATTGTTTTTGGTTTTTTGTTTGTTTTGTTTGTTTGTTTTCAAGTAGGCTCCATGCCCAGCACAGAGCCCAAGACTGGGCCCAGTCAGGGGCTTGAACTCATGACCCTGAGATCAAGACCTGAGCTGAGACTGAGTCGGACACTTAACAGACTGAGCCACTCAGGCATCCCCATGTCTTGGCTATTGTAAATAATGCTACTATGAACATGGGGGTACAGATATCTTTTCAAGTTAGTGTTTTTATTTCCTTTAGATATATTCCCAGAAGGGAATTGCTGGATCATATGGTAGTTCTATTTTATTTTTTGAGGGTCCTTTATACTGTTTTCCACAGTGGCTGTACCAATTTACAATCTTACCAACAGTGGATAAGGGTACCCTTTTCTCCACATCCATGCCACCATTTGTTATCTCTTGTCTGCTTTTGATGGACTTTTTAACAGGCATGTGGTGATATGTGTCCCTGTGGTTTTAATTTGCATTTACCTAATGACTAATGGTTGTATGAGTTCTTTATATATTCTGTATATAAACCCCTTGTCAGATATACAGTTTGCAAATATTTGTTCCCATTTCATAGGTTGGTTTTCACTTTGTTGGTGGTTTCTTTTGCTGTGCAGAAGCTTTTTAGTTAGATGTAGTCCCACTTGTTCATTCTTTTTTTGTTGATTATACTTTAGGTGTCATATCCAAAAATTCATTACTAAGACCTATGTCAAAGAGCTTTATTCTTGTGTTTTCTTCTAGGGGTTTCATGATTTCAGGACTTACATTTAAGTCTGATCCATTTGGAGTTAATTTTTATGAGTGGTATAAGATATGAGTCTATTACATATGAATATCAATTATCTCACTGCCATTTACTGCAAACACTGTCTTTCCTTCAATGAGCATTCTTTATTCCCTTGTCAAATATTAGTTGTCCATATACATTTGGGTTTAATTCTGGGTTCTCAATTCTGTCCCATTGGTTTATTTGTCTGTATTTATACCAGTACCATACTGGAATTGATGACTATAGCTTTTGATGACTATAGCTTTATCATATAGCTTTTTAGCTTGAAATCAGGAAGTGTGATGCCTTTTGCTTTGTTCTTCTTTCTCAGGATTACTTTGGCTATTTTGGGTCTTTTGTGGTTCCATATAAATTTTAGGAGTGTTTTATATACTTCTGTAAAAAATGCCATTGGGACTCTCCATAAGGATTGAATCTATAGATAGCTTTTTGTAGTATTGACATTTTAATAGTATTAATGCTTCCAATCATGAACATGGGATAGCTTTCCATTTATTTGTGTTTTTGATGTCTTTCATCAATGCCTTGTAGTTTTCATAATAGAGAATTTTCACCTACTTAGTTCAATTTATTCCTAAGTATCTTATTGTTCCTGATGCTATTGTAAGTGGGATTGATTTATTTGTTTTCTGGAAAATTTGTTAATTGTGTATAGAAATGCTACTGATCTTGTATATTAATTTTGTATCCTGCAACTTTACCTAAATTCACTGATTAGATCTAACTTTATTTTTAATCGAGTCTTTAAGATTTTCTATATGTAAAATCATATCATCTGCAAATATAGACAGTTTTACTTCTTCCTTTCCAATTGTGATACCTTTTATTTTTTTTGCCTGATTTCTCTGGCTAGGATTTCTAGTACTATGTTGAATAGGAGTGGGCACCTTTGTTTTGTTCCTACAAGAAAAGTTTTCAATCTTTCACCTGAGTATGATCATCTGAGTATGATGTTAACTGTGAACTTGGTCATACATGGCCTTTATTATATCGAGATATGTTCCTTCCATGCATAACACGTTAAGAATTTTTATAACAGTGTCTCTTCCATATGGTTGTTCCTGAGTTATATCCTTTCATAATAAAATGGTGATCTAAGAAATAAAAAAAGAGGTTTTTTTTTATCACAAATGGATGTTGAATTTTGTCAAATGCTTTTTTCTGTATATATTGAGATGATCATATGATTCTTTTCTTTCATTCTATTAACATAATGGGAAATGTTCCACTGTCTGAGAATAGTTGGGTATGACTGCTTTCTCAGTTCCCTACCCAAGTGAGGGTGTAGGCTGGGCTCTGTGGTTGCCTGGATTCTCTGGTCAGGCTTACTAGATGATCAGGTCTGGGTATTATATTCAGTAATAGTATATGAAATAACTTCCCTGCACTGGCAGGGCAGTAGGACAGAACCCACTGTAAAACTCATTGTTTAAGGACCCCAATCAATCCAGAGTGTGCACTGAATTCCCTGGTCAAGTGAGGTCATCAGTTTTGCCCTGCAGATGAAAGAAGGCATAGCTGTGCTCTGCTGAAGTGCCACTGCATGTAGGGCTGTTGTATGGGCTATGCAGCTTTCAGTGTGCTCTGGTTAGCTTCTTTGGTTGGACAAGCTGAAAGCTATATTCAGTGATAAATGGGGCCACAGATTAGATTTCTTGCCTGAGCACAGTGAGAGAGCAGCTCTAAAGATGATTAAGTCTTTTGTTTGTTGTCTTTACATACCCTAAGTTTCCAGATGGAACAGAGCCACCAGCCTCTGCTCTACAAACTGCCAGTTCTGCCCACCTGCCTCTTAGCTTGAGTGCCCCTGGACTGGACTGCTTCTAGGAGTTGTCACCAGCCCTTTCAGTCAGATGGTGCCAGAAGAGACTCTTGACAGTGGGTGGGCTATGTTCTAGCTCTCCAGTCTGGGTGGGAGGGGAATGGCCCACTCAGGCTACTCTTAATTTCTCAGGCAGTCTTTTTAGTTGGGAAGGGCTGGAATTTACCTTCAGCCCAAGCTATGAATTAATGCCGCTGCCTATATGTAGCACAAGAATGTTCCACTGGTATTGGCTTTGCTCTGGATGCAATCAGTTGTGCCCGCCCTCTTCTCAGCTTGAGTGCTGCTGGACTGTGCCACTTTCAGGAGTTGTCATCAGCCCTTCTGGTCAGGTGGAGCCAGAGTCTCTCTTCACAGCAGGTAGGGTTGTGATTGAGCTCCCTTTCTGGGCATGAGCAAACTAGGCTCTAGGGCCATCAAAACTCCTTTGAGGATCTGAAACAAGCAGATCTGCACCCCACCTTGTTCTCTGGTCAGAGTGTTCCCCTTATGTGGTTCTACAGATGAGCAAAACTGCTGGTTGGGATTAGTCTTTGGGGAGTGTAGGTATGAATTTGATCTGCCAAGATCTGTGTGCTGATTGTTGTGAGTCCCTCCTTCCTTCTCTATCACAATCAGATTCCCAATAGTTGAGCCCCACCGATTCCTCTGTAGTCCCTGTGGTGTGAGATCAGAGTAGGGTCTCCCTTATAAAGCAACCCACAATGTTGGGGTGGTGCAGACAGTCTCCCCTGGGTTTTCTTTTCCTACTAGAGGAATAGGAGGCTCAGGGGAGACCTCTTCACATGGTGCTGTGCTGGCCTGGGGGAAGGACAATGCAGTCAACAGGAAGCTGCTTCTCTTACCTTTCTAATGCCATCTTTCTTGGTCTCTGTGGTGCAAGGTTGCTTCAGCCTCACCACTGTGTTCTAGGTTTCTCTCAGTGGTGTCTTATTCTTGAATAGTTGTTGGTTGTTCTTATTGTGAGGGGAACAAAGTCAGGAACAATCTATGTTGTCGTCTTAATGACATGAGAATCTGGTAGGCTTTTTAAACAACTCTACCAAACCATATGATCAGATTATTTTTATGTACTTTAATTAATAATAATTGATCAAATAAATCCCTATGCTATGTCTTAAAAAGGGCACAAAAATGAAAAAGATATAGTTTTCAAAGGACTTTTTAATCTCTGGGAGGAATACACAGATAATGCAAGGCAATGAGAGAAGGTGGATTAGTGCTATTTAGTCTGAACACAGAAAACTAGCCAACCTGGTGGCTTCAAATGGAAATGTTGTGATGGTTTGTCTGCTATTTTGGAAGTTTACTGATGTTTAAGATCGATATTTGGGAGTTCCAGCCAAAGCTTGGGATGGGATTGCCAAAGAGATTATGGCACACCACCCAGTTACTCCTTGGTTTCCTGAGTGTTTCAAAAACAGCTTATTTTCTCCAAGAAAAATGTCATTTCTGCAAGGCACTTTGGCTCTTTTTGATTTCTTATACCTTAGTGACTGTCTTGTCAGGGAAGAGACAACAGGAAAAGTTGTACACCCAAAGAATTAAAAAAAAACAACAACAATCTATACCATCATAAGACGGGAGAGGTGTGTCAATAGCCACATAAGACTCAAGGGCTTTAGTTGATAATGAAGTGAAATTAAATGCCGTCACTTTATATATTAATTGAATCTTTTTTTATTATTAGAATTTTGATATTCAGAATAAAGAAGATGATTATTTTGATCTACTCTACATTTGCAGATGACACTAAAAATGAATGCACCATCTTAGAAGCATTAAGTTTTGCAACACTGAAAATGTTCCAACTAAAACAGCGTGATTATCTATATAAAGGGGATGCTTGGAATGGCTGGTAGTGATTGAGGGCAATTCTGTAGCCCTTCAAATCTGAATTATATAGTTTTATAATAGTTATAAAACTACATGCTGAAAAAAGAGACTTCTTACTGAAAAAAGAGACAAACCATGAGAGAAACAAATCAGACACAGGTGACAGAATTCCTCCTTCTGGGACTTTCTGATGACCCACACACCCAGAGGTTGCTATTCATTTTATTCCTGGGTGTCTACCTCATCACTGTGCTTGTAAATCTACTTCTCATGTACCTTGTTCAGGTTGACTCCCAGCTTCACACACCCATGTATTTTTTCCTCTGCAACTTATCTCTGGCTGACTTCTGTTTTTCTACCAACATCGTTCCCCAGGCCCTAGCCCACCTGCTATCCCAGAAGAAGGTCATTTCATTCACACGTTGTGCAGCTCAGCTTCTATTCTTCCTCATTTTTGGGTGCACCCAGTGTGCCTTTCTGGCAGTGATGTCCTATGATCGGTATGTGGCCATCTGCAACCCTTTGCATTACCCTAGCATCATGACTTGGAGGGTGTGTGTCCAGCTGGCTGCAGGATCATGGACCAGCGGCATTCTGGTGTCTGTGGTAGATACCACTTTTACACTAAGTTTACCCTACCAAGGCAGCAATAGTATTGCTCATTTCTTTTGTGAGGCCCCTGCACTGTTGATCCTGGCATCCACAGACACTCATACTTCAGAGATGGTCATTTTCCTCATGGGTGTTGTGATTCTCCTCATACCTGTTTCCCTAATTCTGGTATCCTATAGTCACATCATAGTAACTGTGGTCAGGATGAAGTCAGCTGTGGGGAGGCTCAAGGCATTCTCTACCTGTGGCTCCCACCTCATGGTGGTCATCCTTTTTTATGGGTCAGGAATTGTCACTTACATGGCTCCAAAGTCTTCCAAAGAACAGGAAAAACTGGTGTCTGTGTTTTATGCAGTGGTGACACCTATGCTTAATCCCCTCATCTATAGCTTGAGAAACAAGGACGTGAAGGGAGCTCTGAGAAAAGTAGCCACAAGGAATTTCTCATGCAGGCTTGAAATCTTCCACTGACAGTGAGACCCTCTTGGCTCCCTACTTATAAGACTTGCTGAGTAGTTCCCTTAGCAAAACTGGAATATCGTAAGATCCTGGGGGCTTGTTGTGGACCCACCCTCCATCCTTCATCTAGCACTTCCTTTATAGAAGAGGAAGGACAATAATTCATGGAGCAATACAATGAGGGTCTGCTCCCTTCTTGGTTTTTTTGTTTTTGTTTTTGTTTTTGTTTTTTTGTTTTTTTGGCATCTAAGAGTTAGGAAACCCTGCAAGAAACAGTCACATTTTATAAACTCTGGAACCTGTAAAAATCTGTCTTTTTTTAAATCATGTTTTATATTAGCAGCAATCTATCCCAGATCCTACTCCATCTCTTTTATCTTTTGAATCTCTCTGCATCATCAAGTAATCAATAAATTAATAAACATTAAGTGTTTAATTAAGTACTTAATCACTTACTATGAGCTAGGTGCTAAGTATATATGTGCCTGCACATGAGTCTGTATGTGTGTTTGAAGTGGGTAGTGAAGAGCATGGGTACAATGAAGCAGAATATATGAGTTCTGCTGTCCTTCTCACACTCTGCTCACACCCTTAATAAGGGACATGAATATTTTATCTATAAGATAAAGGTAAAGACAGAGTTTTGGAAGCTAACAGGAGATAGTGACATCCCAGGGCTAGAAAGAGTAAGAAAGAAGCTGGTACCAACCCTGGGCCTGAAGGACAATTAGAACTTGGAAAGGGTAGCTGTCTGAAAGCCACCAGACAGGAGCTGTGGGCTTAGATGTATGGAAGTGAGAAAGCCACAAGAATAAATATTTTGAGTTCATTCTCTACCTATCTTCCGATTTCCTGTTACTGTATTAAAAAAATCCAGGGTAACCCCTCCATCTGAAGATACTTATTTTAATTCTGTCTACAAAGTCCTTTTTCCTATGTGAGGTAACATATTTATAAGTCCTAGGGATTAGGACATGGACATCTTTGGGGGACCATTGTTCTGCCTACTATACAAGGACAAATAAAATAAATGTAAAGGAGCAGTTAAAGTTTGGCTAAAATTGGAGATTATAAATGTATAGTGGTGTCAATCTACTTAGCTGTGTGATTGCTATTATCCAAACAGAACCCCATGATCTATATTTTCACTTGTAAATTCTTGTAGTAATAATTTAGAATGTGCGGCCTTTCTAGATCCCTTGCTACAAGAGACCCCTTGATACCTGTTACCTCCACAGCACACAGAGTTAGAGTTATTTATAGAGTTTGTGGAGAGGATATGTCTATGCACTGAATACTATTTTACTCTGTTAATTTCACTAATTAACACAAAGCTGTGGTACACACATCTCAAGTCTGCTATTTTCCTGGAATCCAGAGTTGGACTATGTTCACTGGACAAAACCATAAAGACAGGCTGCTATACTGGTTGAGTGATACGCAAGCTTAAAAAGCACAGTTGATTTCACCCAATCACAAGATTACATACAAAATTTAGTAAACAAAGAATCTTTGGGTTATTCTCAGAAGTTTCCTAGAATTATGTCCACTTATACTCAACTTGGG
Source organism: Panthera tigris (assembly GCF_018350195.1). Taxonomy (NCBI): domain Eukaryota; kingdom Metazoa; phylum Chordata; class Mammalia; order Carnivora; family Felidae; genus Panthera; species Panthera tigris. The sequence continues at coordinate 63,410,102 of NC_056669.1, read as the reverse complement.
ATTCCTTTACACACTTTTTGTCAAGCAATTCTCATATCCAAGTTGAATAATTTGAGATTGAGGCAGTGTCCATGTGGAGCAGTCTTTCTCCAGATACTGTACAGACCAATTATTGTAGTAGAGGAAGAAGTCCTAATTTGCTATTCCTCTGAACACGGGTACTTTCTAAGCCAGTAGAATTTTTTAAGTATTGCTTTGTTATTTCTCTTTCCCACTAGAACATAAATTCCATAAGATAAGAAATTTGTCTATTTTATTCAGCAATCTGTATTCAGAGCCTAAACAGAGTCTGACACATGCTGAATGATGAGTAAAAATGCATTGAAATTTTGAGTTCAAAGTTTGCTGAAAAAAGTGAGTGAAAGAATGAAACAAAACTCTATTATTTATTATCATCACTATCATAAATTTACCTTATAAGCAAAAAAGATCCTTGAGAGTTGCAGGTAGAGTTTTTGGACAAATAGAAAAATGTAAAGCTGAAGATTATAAAAAGACATGGGTGAAGAAGTTCAAGAAAAGTTAAAACAAGTAATGAATGGCAAATTGTAGCGATGTTATCAACCTCCGGATAGGCTCCTAATCTGTGTAAACTGGCGGCATCCTCAGATGCATTGGTACCACAATCCCACAGAATCCAAAGAATCATGATCTTTCATTGAGAAACGGATCCTAGTAGAGTCCAAAATTCTAGTGGGTAGAGCATTGCTCTTAGACTGAGGAGAGACCAGAACCCATTTGAGGAATTATTTTCTCTCTCCTTTGTCCTTGCCTTCCACCCCTTCAGTTTCCATGTCAGTCAATCATAGTTTCTGAGGGCCCAGGGTCCTGAGGATGACTCGCCTCAGTGCAGACTTCACTTCACTGTTCCTTAGGCTGTAGATGATGGGGTTCAACAGGGGAGTCACTACTGTGTAGGAGAGCGACAACAGCTTCTTGCTCTCAGGAGAGGTGCTGGACCGGGGTCGGAAGTATGTGAGGATGGCAGTGCTGTAGAAGAGGGACACAACCAGAAGGTGGGAGGAACAGGTGGAGAAGGCCTTGCGTTTCCCCTCAGCTGAGGGCATCCTGAAGATAGTGGAAAGAATGCGGACATAGGATCCCAGGATCAGCAAGAAAGGAAAGAGGATGAATAAGACAGTGGCTGTCAGAGCCTCCAGTTCAAACAGAGAGGTATCAGCACAGACCAGTGCAATGACAGGGGGGCTGTCACAAAAGAAGTGGTTCACTCTGTTGGGGCCACAAAAAGGGAAGCTGAAAATCCATGTGGTTTGCACGGTGGCCACTGGAAACCCTGAGAACCAAGAGGCAGCTGCTAGCTGGGCACAGGCCTTGCGGCTCATAATGATTGGGTAGCGCAAAGGGTCACAGATGGCCACATAGCGGTCATATGCCATTGTGGCCAGGAGGCAACACTCAGCAGCCCCAAAGAAGAAAAAGAAATACATCTGAGAGGCACAGCCAAGGAAAGATATGGTTGTGTCTTGGATGATCAGAGTCCCCAGCATCTTGGGCACAATGACCAAGTTGAAGCCTATCTCCAGGAAGGACAAGTTCCTGAGGAAGAAGTACATAGGATTTTGTAGAGCAGAGTCAGCTGTAGTGACCAGGATGATGAGAATATTGCCCATTAGAGTAACCAGGTAAACAGTCAAAAAAAGGAGAAATAGGAGAGCTTGTAGCTCAGAGGATAAGGTTGAAAAACTCACAAGGACAAACTCACTGACAATTGTCCAGTTTCCCCACATCATTCTTCTGTCCAGGATTTCATTGACATTCATGCTCCAGGAAGGTAGAAGTCTCCATATGTTATTTAGACTTCTATTATACCCTTAGAAAGCCTCCCATGGCCCCATTCTCTACCTTTCTTGTTATAGTTGTTGCAAATCAAAAGGTGTACTTTCCAAAATGTAAAAAAATAAGCCTGTCTATGGGATTCATAATTTTTGGAAGAATACTAACCTTTTTTCAGATTGAACTGAGGCACACCATATACCTATATATCTCCTGACTTTGCTCTATAGAGATCAAAATCACAGCTTCATGTTGGGGCTCCTACCTTATCTTTCTTCAACATTCAGTGGTACTAAAAAAGCAGCCAGGCCAAGCATTTCTCCTCAATGCACAATGAAACTCCTTTAATGCACAATGAAAGCTGATGAGGTGAGCCAGGGTATGTTTTCTGCAAAATTGAAGGGTAGGAAAGAGAAAATCAAGGAAAGTTACCAATGATCCTGAGGAAGAGAACTGAATGCATCCTAATCTCAAGCAGCCAACCCTCAGGATGATTTCAGTATATTGGAGGAATACTCAATATATTCTACATTCAATGTAAATATATTCATTTCTAAACTCAGAATATTGCAATTTATACAAGGAGACATGAAATATAGAGACTGTGGTTTATTTTGATCCCTGGGATAAATATTCTCTGTATAGCTATATGTGATCAGAAAAGGGAACACAAACTCAAGACAGGGTCAGACCATAGAAAGAATCTAGATGTATCGCACATAAACCCTTTCATCAGTTTCTGTTGGTTGACTTGCATCTTGATTTTCAAGAAATATCACTTCAAGTTTTACATGTTAATAAATAAAGACCAACTCAAATATGTAGACTAATATCAAATCCTGTAAGAAATAAGTAGAATGTTTCATCATGGCATCAAGAACTAAACTTCAAAACTGAGACCTGAAATTGTGATAAATATAAACTTAAATGAAGGAATAAATCTAAAGCACTTGCACGTAACTGGTACATAACACATGCTAACCATTGTAGTCATTATGAGATAATGCTAGATTTGTCTTCCCAAATCTACTTCTTATCTCCTTATCTACTGCCCAAACTCACTGAAGTCCCTACTTTTTAATCCTTAAGAGAAAAGAATAGTCTATTCAATGAATACTGATTATCTTCTCTGTGCCAGACACTGTTTTAGATACTAAAGATAATACATCAGTAAACATAACAAAAAAAAAAATCTCTGCCCTCATATAACTCACTTTCTAGTAGAAAAGACAGACTGTAAACAAGTCACGTAAATAGGATGTATAGTATGTTAGGTGGCTGTAAGAACAATGGAGAAGAATAAAACAGTGGAGAAGGACATAGGCATTTGGGGTGTGGGGAGTGTCAGAGAAGGCTTCCCTGAACAGATAATGTTTGAGTAAAGTACTGAGCAGGTGCAAGACATGGTCAGGGTGGTGAAGGAAGGAGGGAAGTAAACAGCCAAAGCAGCAAGAGGGGCATCTGGGTGGTTCAATCACTTAAGTGTCCCACTCTTGTTTTCAACTGAGGTCATTCAGCTCACGTCATGATTTCACGGTTCATGAGTTCAAGCCTCATGTCAGGCTCTATGCTCACAGCCTGGATCCTACTTGGGATTCTCTGTCTCCGCCTCTCTCTGCCCTTCTCCTTATTCGCTCTCTCTCAAAAATAAACATTCAGAAAAAAATAACAGTGAGAAAGTGCTATTTAAAATTTTTTGCTGATTCATATTCATGTTTTTTTTAAGTTCATTTATTTTGAGAGACAGAGAAAAAGAGAGAGAGATAGAAAGAGTGAGAGTGAGAGTGAGAGCAAGAGTAAGGGAGGGGCGTAGAGAGGGAGAGAGAGAATCCTAAGCAGGTTTTGTGCTGTCAGCATGGAGCCTGATGTGGGTGTTGTCAGTGTGGAGCCCCATGTGGGTCTCGATCCTATAGTTAGTGAGATCATGACCTGAGCCAAAACCAAGAGTCAGGCACTTAACCAAATGAGCCACCCAGGTCCCCACATGTTTTCTTTGAAAATTTTGATACTTTGTCAATTTCCAAGTAAGAGTTAACACTTAATGAGCACCAGGTAAGTGCCAGACACTATTCTAAGTGGTTTCCATGCATTATGTTAAATTTTGCAACAAACTAAAGATATACGGGTTATTAGTAGGTCCACTTTACAGCTGAGGAGGCACAGAGAGGTTGAATAATTTTTCCAAGTTACACAGCCAGCAAATGTTGGCATCAGGATATGCCTCCTGGGCAGTTTGTCTCTGAGTCATGGCTTTACCCATTAGGTGACTCACCCACTCTGAGAATGGAAATGAGTCTAGGCTAATAGGTGAGAGCAAACAGGAGTTTTTGGCATAAGATGGTAGTAATAGAGCAAAAAGCAAAACAAATTATAAAGAAGATCAGAAAGTTTCAAGGTATTAGCAACACCCACTTTCATGGACCTAATATTAGAATAATTGTTAACTTATGTCTCCATCTCATATTTTAGATGGTATACTACTTGAAAGTAGAAACTGTGTAGAAAATTTAATTTTTTATCTCAATTCCTAGCAAGGTAGATGCCCATTAAATTGTTACTCAATAAGTGAATGAAGAATGAACAAAATACAAAAAATAATCATGGAAATATCTGTATAGACAGAGTGTAAGCACAGTGATCCCCATTCAGAAGGAATTTAGATGCAAAGACTACACACATCAATGATACAGCCTCATATAATTTACACAGATTTAAAGAGTGATAAGGGTTATAAATTACACCCATCATCTTCCACTACCCCAAGCCTCTTCCTTTTATCTAACTCATTTCAGAAAATGACACCACCCAGGCTTCATGATGCAGGAGTTGGGACAAAAATCCTTTCATTTAACCCCCAAATTTATTATTTTTCCAAAAACACTGATTCAGTGTCACCTTCTACATCACTACTCTTATCTTCTCTGGCCTGGAATATTGCAGAAACTTGATTCTAGTTCATTCTCTACAAACCATCCTTGACTTGTGTGTGATCTGATAGCAACCCCAATTAAGTTACTCATCTGTTTAATGTCTTTCAGTCACTACCTATTATCCCTGGGAAAAAGTACAATACCTTTAACAAGGTCGTTTTCTCTGGTATCTGCTTATTTGTCCGGGTCCAAATCCCCTACACAGTTGATGCTCTGGTTACACAAAAATACTCTCTGTTCTGTGCATACCTCATATTCTCTTACCCCTTCTTGTACTTGTGCATGTTACTCTCTACTTTTGGAAACCTCTTCCTGCAATTATGTATAATTTCTTCTGGTCTTGCAAGTCTCAGCTGAAACATCATTTTGTTTGTGAAGTTTCCCTTCACTCCCTTGGCCTAATTAAGGGATTATTCTTTAAGTCTCTTATAACACTTTGTGTAAAACTCTACTAGAGCACTATACAATTGTGTATGTGTACATATATTTATATCATCTAATAGTTAATGCCAGGAGGGAAATCTATTCATCATTGTATCTTTTGCACCTGGCAGAGTGCTTAACTCCAAGTGCTTGATAAATAATGTAGTCTAAGGTTTAATCATTTTTATAGCAGTTTGATGATGCTATTGGGTCTCTAGTTGAGTCTACAGTTAAGACTTCTGAATGTGTGTGTGTGTTTTATAGGTTGTACATTTGGTTTTGTTTTCCAATATACATTTATTTAAAAATGTATTGCTATGTTCTGAGAAGATATTTTAAAAGCATTATTATAACAGCTTTACATCACTCACTGTGCCACAGATGTCCACTCCCCTGAAATATTTAATCAAAATGTTTCCTAGGACAGAGTCATGACTCTGGGGCACACCACTTAAGCCATATCCTAAAATGAGTTGGCACCAATTTTTTAATCTCTGCTTTTTGGGCTATTCAGCAAAACTATTTTTTTTTCTATAAGTAACTTCAAATAATTTCAGACATGAGTTGGGTATAAATAAACAGTTATATGTACTGTTACCTGGACTATATCTGTTTAATGTAGTAACAAAGATCTCATGAAAAAGTTCATCAAATGCCTTAGTGAAATTCAGATAAACCATATCAAATACTCATTCTTTAATCTAAGATCTAATGTCAGCTTCTTTGTGAAGCTTTTTCTGACAATCTCCTTCCCCAAATGGATAAATTACTATCTCTGTTGTGTTCCTCAGAGCATTTTAAAATACCCTTATTATATCAATGGTGTTATATTATAATTATTTTTATATTTGTCCTCTCCAGCTAATTGTGTACTCCTTGACATAAACCAAATGATATGCATCATTGTATACACATTACAATGCCTGGTACCTACAAAGTAATGATCAACATTTATTGAATCACTAAGTAACATTTATCTTAATGGCATTAGTTAATAGGTTTAACATGCTGATATTTATCTTTAAAAGTTAACTACGTTTTTAGTCATGAAATTCTTAGTGAATCCATGATGGAGCAAAGTAATCACTATTATAAGTATTTGTAAAAATATTTTTCTTTTTTTTAAATTTTTTTTAACGTTTATTTATTTTTGAGACAGAGACAGAGCATGAATGGGGGAGGGGCAGAGAGAGAGGCAGACACAGAATCAGAAGCAGGCTCCAGGCTCTGAGCCATCAGCCCAGAGCCCGACCCGGGGCTCGAACTCACGGACGGTGAGAACGTGACCTGAGCTGAAATCGGACGCTTAACCGACTGAGCCACCCAGGCGCCCCTGTAAAAATATTTTAAACAATGTTTTAAATTATTGTTTGGTAAGAGATGCGGAAATAAATGTACAATTATAAAACACTACACAAATTTGCATTCTCGCCATCACCACCACCACCATCATTGTTATTATCGATATTATTATAGTCTTTATAGTTTCAAAAAGACTAAACCAAATCTTTTGGTAAAGCAGTTAGATAGAAAAGAATCCAATAAAGTGTAGCTTTGATAGTTGAAACTGGAGAAAAACGGCAACATAACATAGTTTGAGAATTTCCTAAGGATACAACCAGATGATGCTACTTAGACACTGGCCAATGTGTAACAAAAGGCAAGGACGGAAAATGGTCTCAGGTCAGAAGTTCAGATGTTATCAAAGAAAATCTCAGTTAACTGGGGCGCCTGGGTGGCTCAGATGGTTATCTGACTTCCTGGGTCATAATCTCACAGTTAGTGAATTCGAGCTCCAAGGCAGGCTCTGTGCTGACAACTCAGAAACTGGAGCCCCCTTCGGAGTCTGTGTCTCCCTCTCTCTCTGGCCCTCCCCTGCTCGTGCTCTATCTCTGTCTCTCCAAAATAAATAAACATTAAAAAAAAACTTAAAAAAAAGAAAATCTCAGTTAAGGAAGCTGAGAGAAATGCATATTCATAGCACTAGTTTTTATGACTTTTAAAGCAGAGATGACCTTCCCTTTTCTTTCAAACCACATCCTACAGAGAATCTCAACACTTAAGTCCAATGAGGATGAGTAAGGGCAGAGGCAGGGGCTCAGAGCCCCACTTGCTTGACTTTCACTTTTCTCTTCCCCTGAAAGAGCCCCCTAATGCTGCTTCTTAGGGCCCTAGGGGTGCACAAAACAATATGAAAATGTGATTCAAAACCTTGCATCTGCCTCCCTCCCACAGTTGTAACTCCATATTTTCCTTCATTTGTTTTGATCCTTCTCTAACCATCCCTTTACATTGCCTTCTTTTGATGTAGCCTTTCCTCTCTTTCTCTTCCATCTCTTTCACCTTTCTCTTCATTTTTTAAAGTTCTGTTTTCCCCTACTAAGCAGGGGAGAGATGGTGGAAGGGAGTTTGCTGGGATGATATTCTAAAGAACGGATCTTCCTGTAGCTCCATTAATGCAGTTGAGGTTGTCAGGATGTTATTGATGAGGTATAATTCAGCTACTGTTTTACTAATGGTCTTGCAAGCACAGAGCCTTGGATAAATGTAGTTGTGTTTGCAGCCATCAGAAGGGGAAAGAACTCTAGGGAAGGGGAAAGTATGCAGAAACCTAGCTGAGGTGGACTGGCCAGCTACACCTCTATCCAGAGTGTCTCCTTTCTGTGGTAACGTATTGAAGATTCCATGCACTGTTTCAACAAGAAAGAACAAGATAGCATACTTAAGAAAACTTGTGAAAATCCCACCTAAATGATAGTTTGAGGCCACATAGTTACAATAGCAAGGACTTTAGAGTAAGAAATTCAGAGTTAAAGTTCTAGTTATTATTTTTATCTGTGAGTCACAGAGCTACTGACATGACATTTTCTGAGTTAGGGTTTTCTCAACTGTAAAATGACTATTATTACAGATGCCCTATCCATCTGAAGGGTGGCTATGGGTGTGAAATGAGATAATATATACTCAAGTGCTTTGAACATTCTAAAGCCTAATACATAATCATTGTTTTCCATCCTTTCCCAGATTACCTAATTTGTCAAAAACTTCTGGTTATTTACTTGAGACCTCTGATCTCCTTTCTTGTTTCCTAGAAATGTGTCAAAGGAGACACATTTTCTTTGTAATAAGCCATCATCCTCTTCACAAAAGAGTTCAAGTCTGTGCTCTGTCCACTTTGCTCTTTACTTACCTCCTGCGAATGAAATTTGCATCACATTCCAGAGAACCCCCGGTCTGTGTCAGCTACCCTAGGCTTAGACTAGACTATGTTTGAACAAGTGACTCCAGGGGAGTCCTAAAATATAGCTATATCTGTGCAAGTCACTTCAGAAAAGCCCTGGGCTGTGTCTGTGCCAATCATCCCAAAGGTACTCTGGGTGTGTCTCAGTCCTCATTGCTGGTGAACTCTGGGGTTCTGCCTTGTCACATTCTCAAAGAAGCTTTGTCCAGGGGTGTGCCAGACACCCCAAGTAAATCCTGTCAGTCCCTATAAAGAAGTTCTGAGTTGTGCAGCATTAGTCACTTCAGAGAAGCTCTGGGCTGGGCCTGTGTCAATCACTCTAGAGGATTCCAGGCTGGGTCTCAGGACTATTTTAGTCCCTGGTGTTTACTGGAAGGGAGTGATTCCCCCAATGCTTCCTCGTCCTCAGGTAAAGTCATAGGTTCAGTTTCTGACAGGTATGAGTTTTGAGGAATTCCCAGACATGCAAAAATTCATGAAGATTCTGCAATCCCATAATTGGAGGAAGTGCTTTGCTGCAGCTCTAACTTTTCCTGCACTCATGAGGCTACAAGAGCAAGGGAAGAAACAGTGGTCTGTCTATTCTCCAAGGTTTGCACCAGAGAGAGAGATCAGAAGAGCATGCCAGTATTCCTTTTTCCCTCAGCTTTATTGAGATAAAATTTACATATAATGTTGTATAAGTTTAAGATATATAATGTGATGATTTGATACATGGATATATATATTGAAATGATTACCACAATAGAGTTAGTTAACATGTCCATTACTTCACATAATTATCTTTTTGTTTATGTGTGTGGTGAAAATATTTAAGATATATTCTCTTAGCAAGTTTCAAGTACAGAATACAGTATTGTTAATGATAGTCACTATGTTGTATGTTTTGATCCCCAGAACTTATTCATCTTAAGTTTGTACCCTTTGACCAATGTCACCATACCCCCGTCTCTGATAACCACTATTCTACTTTCCTTCTCTCTGAGTTTGGTTTTTTTAGATTCCACATATAGATGAGATCATACAGTATTTGTCTTTCTCTGTCTGACTTATTTTACTTAGCATAAGGCCCTTGAGTCTCATCCATGTTGTTGAAATAGCCAGATTTCCTTCTTGGTTATGGCTGATTAATATCCCATTGTATATATGTATACATATGCCATATTTTCTTTATCCACTCATCTGTAAATGGACACTTAGATTTTTCCCATGTCTTGGCTATGGTGAACAATGCTACAATGAACATGGTAGTGCAGGTATCTCTTTAAGACAGTGATTTTATTTGTATCATTCCAGTATTCTTTTACATCTTCCTTCACTTTTGACTCTCATTGGGCTAATTCTTTGGGAGTGTTTCCGATCTGGATTTGGAAGTTTTCATGCATGGAGAGGATAACTCATTAATCACTGTCTAAGCCAAGTGGAGAAGCAGTTGGCAGGGGATACTGTTGGCTGGGGAGGCTAGTAACTCCTGGATAAGATGAAAACAAGAAAGTCTGAATAACAGTCTGAAAATCCTAACACTTCTTGAATAAGAAATGAAGTTGAGGGAGTAAGATGATGTCCATGCTTTGTGACAAAATTTTCCCAAGGTGATTAGGGCTTCATCCGAAGACTCTAATGCATGTCTGAACATTTTTTATAGTGTTTCTGAAACAGACATTTGACCACATGTTTCTTACTAAAGGCAGTAACCATACCTGACTTCTTCATTATTGTTTGCTTAATATTTAGCGAAGTGCCTGCAAATATGTGCTTGCATTTTTCTACAAGCCATATTTAAAATACTGACCTTCTGCATCATACTTCACCTATATGACCTGAGATTTCCATTTTAATTAATTAGGATGGCACATTCATCTTGCAGTTTGTTGTAGGGAAGTATACCACATTTCCAACAAAAGTTGGAATAAATAATAAAGGTGACTCACTGGATAAAAAAGAATAGCTATTTATTCTTCCCCTTCAGTGGTCCCTGGGAGTTTTAATTCTCCCTATTTCCTACTCTACAGTCTGCCAGTAGCCAGTGGATGACTGAAATGGGAGTACAAAAGCCTACTTCTTTGGCATGAAGCAGAACAAACTAAGCTTTATTTATTCCCTGGAGTTCCCTGCGGGAACTGCTGAGTCTGGAATTGCACCCAAAATTATATTTTTGCTCAGCTTCTTCTCCATTCCTACTCTACTACATTTAATGGTTTCTCCTTAATAATTCACTTGCACTTGAGTCCTTGGCTCCATATCTGGTTCTGGGATAACCCAATGAAATCAACTGATCCTGAGGCAAGATCAATTACTGTAAGTTTGGAGAAGATGTTTCTAAAAGGTGAGAAGAGATTCATAGCAGGGATATGAAGGAAAAGGTTTAACCTTTCTGGGAATAAAACCTCTTTCATGCCTCTTTAATGGATCTTCTCCAGACTTTCAGAATATCTATACTTTATTGCAGGAACTTGAGCACTGTATTTCTTCACATGCAATCCACCATCAAATCCTATCAATTCTTCCTCCAAAAATTATTTAGAATTAATTTGTATTGATACTATTCTATTCCAAGTCACCACCACTTCTCAACTGGATTACCCATTCGTTTGTTCATCTTCATACACTATTGAAAAACTATAGAATAATTTCATTGTAATGTAAAGTTTGCATTGGGCAAAGCAAACCAAAATATAACCTTCAACACTGAATGTCACAAGGCCTTGCCATCAGGAGCTCTCTTACCTGTTTTAAAGAAAATTTTAGAAGTATGACTATAATTGAAGCTCCTTTCACAAAGAGAAGCATCTCTTGTTTTGTGCAGCTTCTGACTTCTGGAAAGTGGCACCGATTCCCATGACCATATAAGAAGCTGCCCCACTGGTTCAGAGCATCATATCAACTGCATTATCTCAGTACCAAATACTCTTTTACTAAATAAACCATCATTGACATTTTCATTCTATTGTTATAATGCTTGTTAAATATCTACTGTGGCAACCTTCAACATCACTGAACTGCATTATCTGAGCAGTCTATGTTGTCTCTCCAGGTACCAGCTGTTGTTTCTGTTAATGCTCTGGCTTCAAACTTGCATATATTTTGAGTGGTATTCCCTAGCCCTATTTTTCCATAGTATTTTAAAAGCAGAGTTTTCCAGAACATATGGTTTTCAGGAATTCTCATGTCATGTTAAAACAAAAATAATTGTGCAGCTTTAATTTTTAAAGACTTACAGGTACACTGGGAAAAGACAAACATGTAAAAACCAGTACAGCATAGTATATGCAAAATTTAACTTATCTGTTGATAAAATTGGAATAGATGCATATAGCAGAGAATAATTTATGCTGCTTGAGGGATCACACTAGGGCCTTGAAAGATGAGATGGATCCGGCTAACGTACAGATGGAAAGAACTTTTCAAACAGAGAAAATGGAGTACCGGACATCACCAGCTGCTAATCATCTAAACTACTAACACAGAAGTATGAATGAAATTCACTATATTCTCTAATTTACTCAATCATTTCTTCCATAATCTTCAAAATTTATTTCCTTCAAATTAAAATTTTAGTTATTTTTTACCTATTATGTAAGCAAAATTTCAAACGTTTGATGACAAATGTTATTGATGGGACAATAGGGAAAGAAGAACCCTTGTAAATTTCTGGTGGGAAGGTAAAATGGTATAATCAATTTGGAGGGAAATTTGCCAATATATAACAACATGGTACATGTATTCACCCTTTGCCCAATTTCTAGATTTCCATCTGTCAGATACACTGGTAAAAATATGAAAATGCTTGTGTATAAAGCTATTTTTTACAGCATGATTTATAATTGTAAAAGACTCATTAAATAAACTATGGTATATCTAAAAAATAGAGTACTATGAAATCATAAGAAGAATGAGAAATATTTTTGTGGTTAAGGAAGAGCTATGTTGCAGTTAGCTAGATCCATTTTAAACTTTGATGAAAACAGTATCACAATAGAAATTTATACTACTACTTCAACAAGGCTTAAGAACCTGAGTATGGGATAGAAAGCCTGTGAAAGCTCAGCTCATTCTTCCTGGGAAAACAGTAAGGACTAAAATGATTGTGGGGTTATAAAGGTGTAAGTATGGGCATTATCAATCCATGTTTCTATATTTATATCACATACCAGTGAGATTAGAAGAACTAACATGCTTCAAGGGCATGCAAAATGAAATAAGACAGTGATGACAGTTATGCATTGGTAAGGATTACAGGGTTTTCTCTCTGATGAATGGAGTCAGATCTGCCCGATGGAAAAGAAAGTGACATGATGATTTTTCACTGGTCTTGTCCTCTGTTATTATGTATCCCCACAATAGGATTATAAGCAGTTTCATGCTGTTCACAATGTGGACATAGTAATGTGAATATCTGGAATTATATGGCACAGAATTATTGAAACACCAATAAGAAAAAATAACGTAAGCCTACAATGAACAGAGGAGTTTTCCAGGAGGTAGAAACAGGGCCAACCTACTTCTCTGCTCTTTTCCCTCTTCTGAGCTTCCCAATAGTCATTTCAGCAGCTGGGTTTCATCCCAACAGAGATGGCAAGGGAGGCAGAGGAATCCCACATATGAAACTGATTGCTCCACATTGAGTACACTTTACTCTCATTTCTTAATGTCTATGGGATGCAAATTCTAAGGCCTAAAGCCTTGCGGAAAGTCCGGCCAAGGGCATTCTTCACCTCATTATTTCTTAGGCTATAGATGATGGGGTTCAACATGGGAGTCACAACAGTGTAGGACAATGACAGCAGCTTTTTGCTCTCAGGTGAATTATTGGATTTAGGCCGGAAGTAGGTGAGGCTTGAAGATACATAGAATAGGGAGACAACAAGGAGGTGGGAGGAGCAGGTAGAGAAGGCTTTATGCTTCCCTTTAGCTGATGGAATCTTAAGGATGGCAACAGCAATGCGAATGTAGGAACACAGGATCAGCAAGCAGGGTATCATGACGACCAGCACAGTTCCAACAATCGCATAGATCTCAAACATTGCTGTGTCTGCACACACCAGTCTCAGCACAGGTGGGCTGTCACAGAAGAAGTGGTTCACCTTGTTGGTGCCACAGAATGGAAAGCTGAAGAGCCAAGTGGTCTGCACAGTAGCTACGGGAAAGCCTGGAAACCAGGATGCAACAGCCAATTTGGCACGTGTCCTCTGGTTCATGATGACTGGGTAGTGCAAGGGATTGCAGATGGCTACATAGCGGTCATATGCCATGGTGGCCAGGAGGACGCATTCAGCAGCTCCAAAGAAGAAGAAGAAATACATCTGCATGGCACAGCCAAGGAAGGAGATGGTTGTGTCCCAGGCAAGCAGGGTCCCCAGCATCTTGGGCACGATGACTAGGTTGAAGCCAATCTCCAAGAGGGACAAGTTCCTGAGAAAGAAGTACATGGGGCTGTGCAGCATGGGGTCAGTCAAGGTAACAAGAATGATGAGGCTGTTTCCCAATAGTGTGACCAGGTAGATGATTAGAAATATCAGGAAGAGTAGTGACTGTATTTCAGTAGGTAGGGAAGAGAAGCTCATGAGGATAAACTCCCCAACTCTTGTCCGGTTTCCTTCAGCCATCAATACAGAAATGAATCTCCAGCTTCAGTCATGAAGAGAGATTCTTGATTGGAGGAATCAGAATCTTGGTTTGTTTATCAGACTCCTTTTTAGTGTCAGGAAAAGAGGCTGGGTCGGGATCTCAGTTGGAAAAGGAAGGGCCTTGAGCTGTCTAAGAATAAGACACAAGGAAGAATGGCCAGAGCTTAAGTTCTGAGATGGGCCTGGGCCAGCTTCTGGAAGAGTTGATATTTCCTTATTTGTACATTAACATGTACAGAATGGTCATACCAAATCAGAACCATAAGTCCCTGAAGGAGCCATCAAGGGGCACATTTTGGAAGAAATTATATTCCTGAAAACACCTCAACTTTTGAGATACAAGCCCAAAGTTCATGATTTCATTAAAAACACATACATGTGAATTTATAAAAACTTTAGAAATATATTTAAAATGCAGAATTTATATATTCAATGCAGAATACTGCATCTAATAAGTTTTCTACTCTTCATGAATCTTTCTTGCTGGCTGTAATTTGGGAGGTGAGTGAGGAGCATGTATTGAGGACAATTAACACATGCCTGTGTTTTGTCCTTTTATATATGCATTTTATAGGGGAGGCAACTTATCCCAGAGAAGTTAAGGAATAGCAGTGAAAGTGGTAGGTCTCGAATCCAAACCACATCTGTTGAATTCCAGAGTTCTCAGACTTCCACTGGACTGTGATTCATTGCACTATTCTACCTTGATCTGAAGACTAACTCATTAATGCTTAAGAAAATAAAATGGGAATTTCTGCAAAATCACATTTTGTATGATTTCTTTCTAATTTTCAACTTATTATCATATTCCCTTCTTTTCTCATTATTTTGGTAATCTAGAACATTGAATTCTAATGGAGGAATTATGAGATGAAGTTGGAAAATAAGTAATAAAGGAATTGGATGTGGTTAGGAAACTATTATACAAAAAATACAAGCTTAAAAACAGAAATAAAAACATTATTAAGAGCACTAGAAACCAGAATTGAAACAAAGTAAAAGAGAAACAAGCTTGTGGTCCTTGTTTTGAATAAGTTACATCAATAGACTTTTATTGTATGCTAAGGAATTTGGACCTTATTCTATAGATAAAGAGAGCCGCCTGAATATATGAAGCATGGGAGTGACATTGTTATATATGCCACATAGAACACATAGAAACATCACTCTGACATTGAAAATGAATGATATAAGGTGAATTAGGGGAGGGATGGAATCTGTATACCTGGGATCAAGAAAATCAGGTGGTATACTCATCCTCCGATTTCATATACAATCCATTTTTAAGCAATAGACAAACTACTGAAGCTCAATATTAGTCAGGTAATAGTGAGTAATTTGAATTTGAAGGTTGTATTTAAAACTCCAAAACATCCATGAAGGAAGAGAAAGTCATTCTTGCCAAAGAATAATGATCAGACTGATCTAAGATTTCTCTGAAGCACTAAAAATTAAATGAAGCAATGTCTACAGTTTTGAGATCAACTTCAGAAAAACCAAATACAAGTTTCAAAAATTAATAATAAAAAGATCATTGATGCCACAAACAAAGAATCTTAATTAGAGACTCCTACTGTCATTCAGTACAACCCAGCCCTGTGCTTTTCAGAATAAGTAGAGAAAGTCATGAGAGGTATGAAGACACAATTCAAATTAGTGGAATAAATCCGAGACATGAGAACAGTTGTTCCCTTTCTCAAGAAAGAGTCTGAACGAAACTAAAGACATGTTGATTGTTTTCAATATGTACTCTCAACAAAGCCCCATAAAATATTGAATATTGAATAAGCAGTCATTAAAAATAACAGCCTTAGGTCAGAAAAGACCATGGTGGTTGGGGCAGAGTGGGGATGAGAATGGCAAACCATGATTATCAAATTAAAAGGTTGTGGAGTGTAGTGCTAGAAACTTAAGAAAACTGAAGTGATGAATTAGAATATAAGTTTGAGAAATCATGCCCACATCACTGAGAAAAATTTTGAAAATATGAAAATAATGAGAGTAATAATAAAGGAAAATACAGGAAATACAATCAACTTGCCAGGCATTTCAGAATGGCATGACAAAAAGGAAAGAGAGACAATACTCAGAGAAGTACCAGGGGAAGAATAAATATCTCTGAGCTAAAGGAAGGCATGACTTTGAACTGAAAGAACCCCTAAGCACAAAACAAAATAAATTTTAAAAGATTTACACAAACATTTCTTTATATTAGTGAAAGTTTTTTTTTTTTTTAATTTGAAGATAGGGGAAAATTCTGTTAAGTAACTGACTAGAAAATGATAAAAATAAAGCAAAATGAATTTTAAAGACCCCTATAAATCACAACCAAACAAAAACGTTAGCACAACTGCAAAGGAAAAAAATAAATCAGAGAACTCTTTCTAGGAAGAGAGGGGAGATATATTTTTCCTTATTCTTTCCACTAAGTGTCACTAAAACCCCTAGACGTTATATGTGAAAGAAACAAAAGAAGATTCTGAAAGATGGAGAGAAGTTGGACCATTTAGATATCTCAGAACCCAAGGAAGGTCATGGTAGTTAAGTTCCCCAGGGTTTCATTTTTTCTCTATAACCCAAACTACTTTCTCAATACAATCTGGATATCTATGTAGAAATAATAGACAACACTACACTTACAAGTAAAACATTAGAGCAGAGATTATTAAATTTGGAGGATGATGCAACCTTTTGAGATTCTGACAAAAACTATGGAATCTCTGTCCTTCAAAAAATATATAATATTGAATGTATTTTGGAGGAAGCCTCAGATCTCCCGAAGTCCTTCTGAAGATTCCCAGCTTGGTTTCACAATAAGTTTTGGAATTTGGGCCAATGCAATAAGACTAGGAAAATAAATAAGAAATAAATATTGGAAAGAAAAAGATAACATTATTATAGAGGAAGATGAAAAACTATCAATATTAAAAATTCAGTTGGTTGACTAGTCATAGTACTAATATATCAAATAAGTGGTTTTCCAGTATTCATGAAAACAAATGCTAACTAAAAAAAAGTTTCAGTTTCAGTGTATCATTAAAATTCAAAGTACATTAGAATAAGCATTTTAAAAATAGACACGCTCTTATGGAATGTAATGAACTGATATAATTGGAAAAATGTCTTGGACAAATTGAATGCCATATTGTCTTTATGAAGAAACAAGTAGTATTATAAAGATGTCAATCACCAACAAATTAATAGTAAATTTAATGTGGTTCCAAAAACATTAAGTAGAGCAAGAATATATATACCATTAGATATTAAAACACATGTTAATACTATCTCACAATATTTTGTTGTATTCTCTCATAATTTTAAAATACTTTAATATGTTTACTTGTGCATGCTTCGAAGAATTGTACGTTAGGCAAATAATTGAAACAAAATTAATCCTAGGAGCAGTGCATATATAAAAGGAATTCAGTAAACAGCTCTGGGGCAACTTGAGGGGAAAATAAATGTTACATTCTCACCTTAAACAATACAACAAAATACATCCAGTATGGATGATTTAAATGTAAATACAAAGTCATAGTTGAATTTGAAAAAAAATGTATGTTAATATTTACTTTAGCTTTCTGAAGGTCTTTCTCAGCATAAACTCTTAAACAGAATCTAAAAAAGGTAAGATCCACTTATTTGAAAATATAAAATTAAATGTTTGAACATTAAAAGCCTAACAGAAATTAAAGACAAATACCAAATGAAGACAATATCTAGAAGATAAATTTCAAGAGATTGTTGCAGATTATCTAAGAGAAAATTAAGTAAAGTTATAATCATTCAATTCACATCACCAGAAATCAAATGCCAAAAAACCCGTAAAGAAGGTTCAAAGTCATCAGAAATCAAATACAATTAAAAAAGAAGAGATAATTTTTCTTAAATATTTAAAATATTATATATTTATTTTGGGTAAAAGTGAAAGGATATAAACATTTGAACACTGTAGGTCCAGATGATAAGCGGATTTCACTGTATGTTTATAGTCTCTTTGAACTGGCAATTCCATGTCTACAATTTTAGATTAAGATTATGTGCAAATTTTATCTATCAGAATGCTCCTCTCAGTTTTATTTACAATAGAGTACTTAAAACAAAGAAACAGTAAAGAGTATTCTAGATATATAAAAATAGATCAGTGAAATAAATTGTATTACATCTATACTACAGAATGCTATGAAGTAATTTAAAAGTATGTTATAAGAATATCAAATGGCATGTGAAAATATTCAATATGTTTTGCTAAGTTGATAAATTAGGCTACAAAATAGCATACTCAATGTAAGACATTTATTTCAAAATGAAAATATATATATATACACACACATACATACATACAAATATACATGCATATATATCCATATAGAAACCTTCAGTTCTATTCCTTTGTTAATATGTTAGTGGTGCAATTACAAGCGCTTTAAATTTCTTCTTTGTATTTTATATTTTTTATCCTATCTACAGTGAAATATATTGGTTTTTATTTAAGAACATTTGAATATAATAAAGAATAAAATACATATAACACAAAACAACCCATAAAAAAGGGAAAGATGAAAAATGGGAAAATATTTGCAATAACAGCAACAAATAATAAAAAGCATTTGTCTAATTGATAAATAATTAGCCATATAAGTAAATTTTAAAAGACATGATCTCCCCAAAAGAGAAATAGAAGACACAAAAATTTATTTCACCAAAAAGTGCCAATGGCCAGTAAGCATATAAAAATTGCTCTATTTTGCTAGTAATAAAATTGAAAATTAACATATAAATTCAATTTCTTCATCATCTTTGAAATATTTAAAAACATGATATTCAGTGCTAGTCAGGGGTGGTGTAGTAAGCCATATCTTATTTTGTTTAGGGCTTTATAATTAGTATAATCTCTTTAAAAATCAATTTGGCATACTTGTGTGAGGATCCTTTACTGCTCATACACTTTGATGCAAGAACTCCTCTGGTAGAAGAGATGGAGGCAACGATTTTACATGTAAGTTTGTGCAGGGCCAACCATCATGAAAAAATAAGATGCTAACACTGCACACATATGATAAATTTCTAATTTTGGAAATATATTCTTGTAGAAAGGCTGAAAGGGTACATGCAAAATTAAAAACTGGTCTACTTCAAGTGGTAAAAGTGGGGATTTATTTTATTTTTATTTTCCTGGATTTCTAAACCTTCTACAGTGAGCTAGCTACATTTGCTATATAATAACAATAAAAATATTACAAGTGAAAGTGTTGATAATCATACTCATGATGAAGCTGGAAATACCGACTGAATATATAAGAGATTTATGCTTTGTGCTTTATATTCATTCTCTCATTTTCTTCTTACAGCTATGATTTAAAGGCCATCATTATCATTCCTATTTATTTATTTATTTATTTATCTATTACTTATTGTCAATTTGGCTAACATACAGTGTGTAAAATGTGCTCTTGGTTTTGGGGGTAGATTCCCGTGGTTCACCGCTTACACACAACACCCAGTGTTCATCCTTACAAATGCCCTTTTCAATGCCCATCACCCATTGTCCCCTCTCCCCCACACCCCAGCCACCCTCAGTTTGTTCTCTGTATTTAAGAGTCTCTTATGGTTTGCCTCGCTCCCTCTCTGTAACTATTTTTTCCCCTTCCCCTCCCCCCATGATCTTCTGTTAAATTTCTCAAGACCCACATATGAGTGAAAACATGATACTAGTCATCTTCTCTCTTTCCTATATCTTTAAAAATATTTCAATTGTTCAGATATTATAATTACCTCTTTGCATCTTGATCTGTAAACTCCTTCAAAAAATTAACTGCCTCGGTCATCATTACAGGAGGAAGCCCAGGGTTTAGCCAAATATGTGATTTGAGATGACTGGATGAATGAAAATACGAATTTGACAAAGTTTATTCTCTCTGGAGTTTCCATTCATCATTGAAATTCCTACTTTTCTCAGTGACTGCCCTCCCTTTAGTCAGAACTCCACTTTCATTAGAAGCTCCATTTCAGGACAAAGTATAATGTTTGGTGCTGGTGAGGAGGATTGGAAAGGAAGAGGGAGGAGAGATGAAAGGGCCCACTGGGTTCCCACAGAACTTCTGGAAAGTACCAGGGAAGAAGAGATGACACCCTGGCCTAAGACTGAGAGACATCACACAATCTGGTGGTCATGGCTGGCCTACAGGCTCCTTCCAAGTCCCTCCAGAACTTCTGCAGGATCATCCTTCTGCTAATCATTAGCCTGACTATCCCAGGAGTAGGAGCCCACTCTTCAAGGCCTTTTGCACCCATAAAATTGCCCTAAAGAAGTAGCATGCTCTGATGTGCTCTGCCTCATGAATGTCCCACTGAGGCAAGTCTTCCCCAGGTAATCAGAGGAAAGTCAAACTTGGAGGAAGTTTATGTCCTGTGGAGGCTGCAAGGCTGGGTCAGAAAGCTTTAGAGGATAGAACTGGGAAAAAAACTAGTAATCTCAATCTTTTTGTGGTCTCAGATCTCACTTATGACATAGAAAGAGAGGAACTTATGAGATCTTCCCAGTGTGGACACAAGAATAAAATGAGGTGTCCCCCCAAATCCTGCCAAACCTGGTCCAGTTGAGCACCTGAACTTGGAGAAGAGTCCCGGGCTAATCTGACCATTGGTAGAAGCCTTACCTGTGCCTAATAGGGATATCTGCCTTGTTCAGCTCTGCCTGACACCCATGCTTGCTTCATGCCTGCCCTAGAGTATTGGAAAAACTCTGGCTCTGTTGTCAGAAGAGCCAAAAGAGGCACCAGGGAAGTCTTACTTTCTATTCTGGATGAGCCATTACTGTCTGGACTCAAAGTCAGGTCCCTGCTGCCTTCAGGCATGAGTGAGCATATCTGTGAGCAAACATGGGTTGGCCATGCATTCGGTCCTGACAGGAGAGTTATTCCCAGCTATGTCTCTTTTATACTCAGGACCAGGTGAAGGGCTGGCACTTGCATATTCCCCCCAGGAATTATTGGGCTCACCTTAGCTGCTCTTTCTACCCTCCCACAAGGGTGCCTGACCTTTCTTAAATCTATTGTCCTTTGAGACCATGATGATTTTCAGATGCCTACAGGAAAAATTTCAAGAAAACAAAACAAAACAAAACAAACACACAAAAGCATCCTGGCTAGGGGACGTAGGATTTTGTAGAATAAAGCACTAAATTTGAAGTCAGAGTAACTTAAATTTAATCCTAGCACTAGATCTCTCCAGTATGTTATACTCAGCAATTTTTATTTTTAAAGATTTTATTTTTATCCAATCTTTACACCCAATTGTGAGGCTCAAACCCACAACTCCAAGATCAAGAGTTGAGGCTCCACCAACTGAACCAGCCAGACTGCCGATGTTTTGCAATTTTTTAAAGTATCAATGTAAAAAACATCATATACATATCGTACAACTGCATATATTTTATAAAAGAAAATCTCAACGGGCACCTGGATGGCTCAGTCGGTTAAGCGTCCTATTTCGGCTCAGGTCATAATCTCACCATTCCCAAGTTCCCAAGTTTGAGTCCCGCATCAGGCTCTGTGCTGATAACTCAGAGCCTGCAGCCTGTTTCAGATTGTGTCTCCCTCTCTCTCTCTCTCTCTCTGCCCCTCTCCCACTCACGCTCTGTCTCTCTCTCTCTCTCTCTCTCTCTCTCTCAAAAATAAACACTAAAAGAATAAAAAAAGAAAATCTCAAATATGTAAATAAAATTTATTATTAGAAATTTTCTGTAAAGATATATAGAAAATTGATGAGTTACCTCTGGGCAGGGAAATAGGGTACCAGAGGTCAGTATTGAGACAGATATCTACTTTTGATTGTATATAATTTTATATTGGTTGAATTTTTGACTTAAAACATTTTTAATTTTGAAATAATTTTAGATTTATAAAAGAGTTGCCAAGATAGTAAGAATTCCTTTTTACACTCCATGCAGGTTTCCCTAGTTTTAACATCTTACATGACCCTGGTTCATTGCTCAGAACTTAAAAAATTAACATTGCTACAATACTATTAAGTAGACTACAGGCCTTATTTGAATTTGATCAGTTTTCCCACAAATGTTTCTCTTCTTTACCAGGATTCATTCCATGCAACCGAATTGCATTTAGTTGTTATATGTCCTCACTTTTCTCTAATCTGTGATGTTCTTAGATCTTGTGTTTTCATGATTACATGGGTTTTTTGGTTTCGTTTCGTTTGGTTTGGAGAGGCGGAAATAATACCAGAGAGTGAAGTGCCTTTCTCATCACATCATATCAGGATGTACAGGATATAAACATGACTTTTCACTATCCCCTTTCCACATTCTATTCCTTCAATGTGGGTTGCTAAGTCCAACCCACATACAAGGAAGAGAAATTTATCTCCACCTCCAAAAGGAAGGAATCTGCTTGAATTTTTATCACGTGAAAGTATTTGGGTTTTTTTTTTTAATAGAAAAGAGATATTTGAAACAAATATCTAAACAAAACTAACATTCTGGTTTCTTTCACTGCTTCCTAACCTTGTGACCTGGAAAAAATTATTCTGCGTGTCATTTTCATATGCATGAGATGCCCAGTACCTGTTGTGAGAAGAAAATGAGATAAAGTGTAGAAAACATGCTAAGCCATGACAAATGTCGTATATGGCAATGTTCCATTAAGATGCTATTTGACCTGGGCCTTGAAGGTTGCCATCAAAGAAAGGAAGGAGTATGCCAGTTGACTACATGATGACTAACATTACTACTAATACTGCTACCAACACCATTTCTGCAGTTACTGACTTAGATCTTTGTATATACAAATCCTTTTGATTTGTATATTATTCCTCTTTATTTTTAATTGGCTAACTCCTACACACTCTTCTGATACCACTTTAAATATCACTTCCTCGAGAAGAAGGAAATCTTGCCATGTGCAACAACATGGATGGAGGTAGAGAGTATTCTTCTAATCAAAAACCTAATCCACTAACCACTAACAGCTAACGACTAACCCTTAACCCTAATCCTTCATCCTAACCATAACCTCACCTTGAATTTATCCCTCTGGAGATGTCTCTAAGCTGCAGGATAATAGGTCCATACCCTCATACTGGCACTAATCTTAACCCCAATCCTTATCCTAGCCCTAAAGCAAACCCTTATCCTAGATATGAGGGAAAAATATATATATAAAATACACATATATACATATATACATATGTACATTTATATACATATAATGGAAAAATACTCAGCTATAAAAAAGAATGAAATCTTGCCATTTGCAATGACATGGATTGAGCTAGAGAGTATGATTCTAAGCAGAATAGGTCTGTCAGAGAAAGCCAAAGAGCACGATTTCATTCATATGTGGAATTTAAGAGATAAATGAGCAAAGGGGAAAAAAAGGGAGAGGCCAACCAAGAAACAGACTCTTAACTATAGAGAACATATTGACGGCTACCAGGGGGAGGTGGAGGGGGGATGGGTTAAATAGGTGATGAGGATTAAGGAGTGCACTTGTGATGAGCACTGGGTGTTGTATGGAAGTGTCAAATTACTATATTGTACACCAGAATGTAATATTACACTACATGTTAACTACCTGGAATTAAAATAAAAACTTTAGAAAAAATGTCACTTCCTTGATGAGGTCTTCTCTAGTCCAAATGCAAATTAAGACTCCTTCCTTTTATTCTTTCTCAGAGCACTAGGTTCTTTTCCTTCATAGCAATGATATCAACTTGTAATTACATATTTATTTGTGCAGTTCTTTGTTTAATATCTCTCCTGTCCAGGGGTGCCTGGGTGGCTCAGTCAGTTGGGCATCCGACTTCATCTCAGGTCATGATCTCACAGTCCGTGAGTTCGAGGCCCGCGTTGGGCTCTGTGCTGACAGCTCAAAGCCTGGAGCCTGTTTAAGATTCTGTGTCTCCCTCTCTCTCTGCCCCTCCCCTGCTCATGCTCTGTCTCTGTCTCAAAAATAAGTAAAAACATTAAAAAATATATCTCTCCTGTCCATTGGACTATAATGACCCCAAGGGCAAAGACTGTCTTTTGCTCATCCCTGTAAATCCTGTACTTAGCAGTGAAGTTAAGGAGGATTGGGAAGGGAGCATGGAAGAAATGAGATCAGTGAGGAGGCTCTTATAATAATAGTTTAGAAATAAGAGCCTGGCTTGTGGTATGTAATGACAGGGACAATGAACATAGCAGTTGAGCCAAGGTTTAAGTAAGAATTTTGCCAAGAAAGAATGAGCAGGATTAGGAGACGGGTTGAATATTTCCATGACAGTGTTTATCAAAGTGCAGAATTATGACATAGTGCAGCACTTTGTACGGCACTTTTTGTTCTACAACTTTTTGTGTACTTGTCTACTTAAAAAAAATTTTTTTTTTTAGTATTTATTTATTTTTGAGAGACAGAGAGCTTTTTCTCCTTTTATATAGTTTCTGCCTTTATATTTTGGAGAAGGCACATGCTATACTGACAAGAACATGACATTTTGGGTTCAGGTAGACCTGGATTCAAACATAAGCTCTGACACTTAGTGGTTTTTTTTTGTTGTTGTTCTAGTCTGTACTTCCTGATAATACCTGTGAAGAGTAAATGATACTTAATTTATAAATAGGTAACTCATATTTGACAGTTATTACATGCTAATTCCTTTCTTTACCCCGCTCTCTGGGAAATGGAGAGAACCTAATGATTTCCCTGTGTTACAATTAGTAGCAAACTAATTGAGAATGCTGCATAACTGACAATCTTACTTCAAACTGCAAGAAATAATAAAGAATAGACTCACAAAGTTTTACAAGTGGAAGTGGCTATTTGCTTGGTGCCTCTGCTGCCAGAGCATGATTAGTTTTAACACTTTCATGGCAGGTTTCATTGTTCAAATTTTCATCTTATCAATTCCATGAGGTGGGTATTATCACCTCATTCAAAGACAAGGAAACTGAGGGCTAGAGATAGAGAATAATTTGCATAAACATACATAGCTGGTAAACAGCAGACACAAAATTTGAACCCAGGTTTTTCAAAATGCTAATTGTTGAGGGGAATAAAAAAGACTAACTTTAGAGAAAGTGGAAATGCATGGTGTACGGGGAAAGAAAATAGTTCAGGAGGGCAAGAGTTGACTATTCATTCAACGATATGGTTGAAGTATGGTAATAACTGAAATTGGAAAAATAAAGCCAGAGCTGATGTATAAAGGGGCTCATATTATAGAAGAACATTCATTTCATTTTGAAGATGAGGGTGGATTGTAAGGATTTTAAGCACGAAAATGACAGATTTTCACAAGCACACTTAGAAAGAACTCTAGAGACGAGACGGTAAGGAGGATGGATTAGAATGAGGTGCATATGTAAGTCTGCAGTATCACTGGAGGCTGGGAGATCAGCTAGGAGGCTCTAGGAATAATCCTGGTGGGAGATAGAAGCCAATACCCAAATTTAATCTCCACAAGGAGGCTTCAT
Source organism: Panthera tigris (assembly GCF_018350195.1). Classification (NCBI taxonomy): domain Eukaryota; kingdom Metazoa; phylum Chordata; class Mammalia; order Carnivora; family Felidae; genus Panthera; species Panthera tigris. The sequence goes on along the minus strand of NC_056669.1, from coordinate 63,384,617 downwards.
CTCCACAGGATTTGTTGAAACCCTGGCAATGGATGGGATCTCTGAGATAGTACACAAGGAAGACGGAAGAAGAGGGCCAACCTCTGAACTCCCAGGACAAGTAGAGTTCAAAAGGACTTGAGAAATAATACAAAAGAATCTGCACTTGGACGTGTGTGTGGAGAATAGCATGGAAATTCGTGGTTATGGAAAGCAAGACAACAAAAATTCCAAGGGCAATATTCCATTTACGCAAGCATCAAAGAGAACCTGAAAAGCATTTGATTTCCTCAAGAATCTCTGGCCCAAGTCTGAGATCACTGGACTCTGTTGTAATTCCTCCCCTCTCAGGCCTTGGCCCCTCCTGACTTCTAGCTGCAGAATCAGTCTCGGAGAGCTCCAAGAGACCCTGGAGGCCTGAGAGTGAAAGCCTAGGAGTCTCTGCTCTGAGGCAGCTCTAATGCAGGCTGAGCTGTGTTCTCACTGGCTTCTATCCTCAGACTCCTCCACCCTGGGGTTGTAGACTAACCAGCCTATTAATGAGCAGTCATAGCCTGTGACCTCATTAAAAAGTTGTTAATGAGGCACACTGCTGTTTAGGGAGCAGTTGACTGAGGCACCCAGTGGTCTGTCCCGGGGGCCAGAGGGAAAGCTTATGTGAATAGGTAGGATCAGATCTGGGGAGAGGGCTAATGAACTCAGGCTGCACAGCCACACCTCCTAACGAACTCATCTTGGAAAGCAGGCCAGCTTTGAAGCTCAAATCCCTGCTGGCCTGCATGCTTACAGGAGTAGATGCAGTCCAGACCAGGAATGAATTTACTCTGATCTGTCAGCTCTGCTCTGAATGCCTGCTCTGCTGACCCATTTTGATGGAGGACTTCAAATTCTGAGATTAAGAAGTGGTTTTCCTTGCACTGAATTTTGGTCTTATAATCTTTTAACTGCCCAATTACAAAGGTCTTTTGACTGGTGTCTATCTTATAGATTGTGTCCCTTTACCACCCACTTTTCTCATCACTGCCAAGTAATATTTCTAAAATACAGACTTGATTTTGTCCTTATGCTGAAAACCATTCAACTGACCTCTCTTGTGCACAAAATAGTGTTCAAGCTCTTTGGCATGGAAGGCCTTTCAAGATTTGACTCCTACCAACTCCTCCCCTTCATCTCCCTCCAGTTTTCCCTCCCATGTCATAATTTCTATTATTCTCACTATCATCATCACTTCCCCCACCCAATAATCAGATCTTTATAATGGCTAACATTTCTATACAAACTACTATGTGTCCAACATTGTTCCTTAATGATTCACATATATTAACTCATTTAATCCTCTCAACCATGATGAAAAAGGGGAAGAAATAGGTGTTATTATTATCTTCACTTTACAGAAGAGGAAACTGAAGAAGAGGGGTGCAAAATAACTTGTCCTATATCACCAAGCTGTCAAGTGGCAGAACCAGGATAAAACCTAGGCATTTTAACTTCAGAGTTCATGCTTTTACCCAGATGTTAGCAAACTATAGCCTACAGGCAAATCCCACCGTCCACTGGTCTTTATTATATATAGTTCATGAGTTAAGAATGGTTTTTACATTTTTAAATGGCTAGAAAAAATCAGAAGAAGAATATTCCTTGATGTACGAACAGTATATGAAAATCAAATTCTAGTATCCAGAAATGTTTTATTGAAACGCAGCCATGCTTGTTCATTTATATATTATGGCTGTTTTCATCCTACAACAGTATAGCTGAGCAGCTATGTAGAACTCATACATTAGTGGTGCCTTCATCTGCAGCTAGGGGTATTAAATTTTTTTAAGTTTATTTATTTATTTTGAGAAAGGCAGAGAGCATGAGTGAGCAACGGAGAGGCAGAGAGAGAGGGAGAGAAAGAATCCCAAGCAGTCTCCATTACAACATGGAGCCAGGTGTGGGACTCAATCTCATGAACCATGACATCATGACCTTTGCCAAAATCAAGAGTCAGACACTTAACCAACTGAACCATCCAGATGCCCCCTATTTAGGATGTTAAAAACCACAGTGATGCACAAGAAAAAAATATTTAACTATGTGAGGTGATGGATGGTAACTGAACTTTGGTAATTATTTTGCAAAGATACATATGTAAAGTCATTATGTTGTACATCTGAAACTTCCATAATATTATGTGCCAATTATATCTCAATGAAAATGAAAAAAAATTTTCCAGGAATCAGGGCAGGTGAACATAGGAGAGAAATGGTTACAATTTAATTAGTCAGTCTTGTTGTAGCTCTTGTCAAATTATAAGAGTGTGAACATGGCCTGGTCTGCTGCTAAGAGTAAATGACTCTTGCAAAAAGTAAGTATTAATAAGTTAAAAATTATACAGTGATGCAGTTATTACTTGACAGCATTTTGAGTGCCACAGGTGTCTCTATACTTCAATACTTTATTTACTTATATTATTATCAGTGCAAGCCCACGATGTCAAAATGAGAAAAGGAACTAAACTTCAAATGCCACATTTTAAAGTACAGTAGAGTGTTACTGGCACTTAAAGAATACAAAAATGCTAATTCAAAGGGATACATGCACCCTCCCTGTGTATAGCTGCATTATTTACAATAGCCAAACTATGGAAGCAGCCTGAGTGTTGACTCATAGATGAATGGATAAAGAAGATGTGGTACATATATACAATGGGATATTACTCAGCCATAAAAAATAATGAAATCTTGCCATTTGCAATGACATGATAGAGCTAGAGAGAATAATGGTAAGTGAAATAAGTCAGTCAGAAAGACAAATACCATATGATTTCACTCATATGTGGAGTTTAAGAAACAAGCAAATAAAAAATAGCAAAGAGGAAATGGGAGAGAGAGAGAGACAAACTAAGAAACAGACTTTTAGTTATAGAGAACACATGGATGATTAACAGAGGGAGGGAGTCAGGAGGATGGGTAAAATAGGTGATGGAGATTAGGAAGTGCACTTTTTATGATGAGCACTGGGTGATGTATGGAATTGTTGAATATTGTACACCTGAAACTAATATAACACTATATGTTAACTAACTGGAATTAAAACAAAAACTTTAGGGGCGCCTGGGTGGCGCAGTCGGTTAAGCGTCCGACTTCAGCCAGGTCACGATCTCGCGGTCTGTGAGTTCGAGCCCCACGTCAGGCTCTGGCCTGATGGCTCGGAGCCTGGAGCCTGTTTCCGATTCTGTGTCTCCCTCTCTCTCTGCCCCTCCCCCGTTCATGCTCTGTCTCTCTCTGTCCCAAAAATAAATAAAAAACGTTGAAAAAAAAATTAAAAAAAAAAAATGTGTCTGTCTTAATGACTCTCACAAAATCTCTAAAAAAAAAAAAAAAAAAAAAACAAAAACTTTAAAAAAGCATGGTGGGATCAGATTATTCTGTTATCAAATTGGATGATAAATCATTGTGTTTATTATGTAATGATACTCTATGTTAAAGAATACAGTATACATAGACATCTCTAGATTAAATACTTATTGAAATTATTACCCACTGACAGAAAGAATCTCTAGATTAAATATTTATTGAAATTATTTACAACTCACAGAAAGTAACAGACAGATCTGAAAACTGTAAATGGAGTATTTAAAGTAGAATTTCTTCATAAAAATATAAAATGACAATGAGGCTGAAAGTAATTTAAGTTTCCAAAGGCTTATTTGTTAGCCAAACAAGGAAAACGTTTGCTGATGATGAGTTGGTAATATTGAGTATCATTTTTTGTAATGTAATATTACCTGGGAAAAATAGCCTGAGGAATGAATTGAGTAAGGCCCGTGGGATTATAAAGGAATATGCATGGAGAGTACTGTTCCACTTCCTCTATCCACATGAAACACCAACTAACTTAAGAGCCAGTACTGCCTCAGAAGCATACAAAATGAAATGAATAAATTATATAAACCTGGATTATAGGCTTTTTTCCAATGGAATGAAGTTAGACTTGTCCAAAACAAGATAAAGTGCCAAGATGACTTTGTGTCTCCCAAGTTCATACTACAAGCAGTTTCATATTGTCTCCCATGTTTGTCACATTGGCACACATTAACAAAGTCAATACCAGGAATAGGTTAGTCATAGAAGTGTCAAAGTGCCGCTGTACCAATAAGAAAAATAACGTAAACCTACAATGAACAGAGGAGTTTTCCAGGAGGTAGAAACAGGGCCAACCTACTTCTCTGCTCTTTTCCCTCTTCTGAGCTTCCCAATAGTCATTTCAGCAGCTGGGTTTCATCCCAACAGAGATGGCAAGGGAGACAGAGGAATCCCAAATATGAAACTGATTGCTCCACATTGAGTACACTTTACTCTCATTTCTTAATGTCTATGGGATGCAAATTCTAAGGCCGAAAGCCTTGTGGAAGGTCCGGCCAAGGGCATTCTTCACCTCATTATTTCTTAGGCTATAGATGATGGGGTTCAACATGGGAGTCACAACAGTGTAGGACAATGACAGCAGCTTTTTGCTCTCAGGTGAATTATTGGATTTAGGCCGGAAGTAGGTGAGGCTTAATGACACATAGAAAAGGGAGACAACAAGGAGGTGGGAGGAGCAGGTAGAGAAGGCTTTATGCTTCCCTTTAGCTGATGGAATCTTAAGGATGGCAGCAGCAATGCGAATGTAGGAACACAGGATCAGCAAGCAGGGTATCATGACGACCAGCACAGTTCCAACAATCGCATAGATCTCAAACATTGCTGTGTCTGCACACACCAGTCTCAGCACAGGTGGGCTGTCACAGAAGAAGTGGTTCACCTTGTTGGTGCCACAGAATGGAAAGCTGAAGAGCCAAGTGGTCTGCACAGTAGCTATGGGAAAGCCTGGAAACCAGGATGCAACAGACAATTTGGCACGTGTCCTCTGGTTCATGATGACTGGGTAGTGCAAGGGATTGCAGATGGCTACATAGCGGTCATATGCCATGGTGGCCAGGAGGACGCATTCAGCAACTCCAAAGAAGAAGAAGAAATACATCTGCATGGCACAGCCAAGGAAGGAGATGGTTGTGTCCCAGGCAAGCAGGGTCCCCAGCATCTTGGGCACGATGACTAGGTTGAAGCCAATCTCCAAGAGGGACAAGTTCCTGAGAAAGAAGTACATGGGGCTGTGCAGCATGGGGTCAGTCAAGGTAACAAGAATGATGAGGCTGTTTCCCAATAGTGTGACCAGGTAGATGATTAGAAATATCAGGAAGAGTAGTGACTGTATTTCAGTAGGTAGGGAAGAGAAGCTCATGAGGATAAACTCCCCAACCCTTGTCCAGTTTCCTTCAGCCATCAATACAGAAATGAATCTCCAGCTTCAGTCATGGAGAGAGATTCTTGATTGGAGGAATCAGAATCTTGGTTTGTTTATCAGACTCCTTTTTAGTGTCAGGAAAAGAGGCTGGGTCAGTATCTCAGTTGGAAAAGAAAGGGCCTTGAGCTGTCTAAGAATAAAACACAAGGAAGAATGGAGCCTGAGCTCTGGAAAGAGTTCATCATTTCCTATTGTTACTCTTTTATGGTGTATTTTCTGCTTTTTTACCATATTTTCTAAAACAAATCATATCGTATTTACCCATACCCATTTACTGTTACACACTTAATACCTTTGAGATGGTGTTAAGAGATATTTGCTCTCCCATGTTTATTGTGACATCAGTCACCATACCTAAGACATGGAAACAATCTAAATGTCCGTCAGTGGATGAAAGGATAAAGAAAATGTCACACACACATGCATACACACACACATGCACACACACACACACACAGGAATATTATTCAGTCATTAAAAAAACAACCTGCCATTTGCAACAAACAGCATGGATGAAACTTGAGGGCATTATGCTAAATAAAATAAGTCAGACAGGGAAAGACAAATGACGTATGATCTCACTTATGTGTGGAATCTAAAAGAACCAAACTCGTAGAAACAGATGGAGGGATATTGGTTAAAGGGTACAAATTTCCAGTTATAGGATAAATAAGGGGATATAATGTACAGTGGTGGTGGTGACTATAGTTAACAATATTGTACTATATACAATACTTGCAAGAGCAGATTTTTAAAAATTTTTAATGTTTATTTATTATTGAGAGACAGTCAGACAGACAAAGTGCGAGCAGGAGAGGAGCAGAGAAAGAGGGAGACAAAGAATCCGAAGCAGGCTCCAAGCTCTGAGCTGACAGCGCAGAGCCTGACACGGGGCTGGAACCCACAAGCCATGAGATCATGACCTGAGGCAAAGTTGGACGCTTAACTGACTGAGCCACCCAAGTGACCCAGATTTTAAATGTTTTTAAATGCATACATACACACAAGGTAATTATGTGAGGTTTTGGATATGTGAACTAACCATAATGTGGTAACCATTTCACAATACATTCATGCATCAAATCATCATACTGTATACCTTACACAATGTTAAATATCAATTATATCTCAATAAAGCCAGAAATAAAGGAATTTGGAAGAACAACGTATTTCTGCTGACAAGAAACATGACAAGACACAGTACATTCAGGTTAAAAAAATTTTGTAGGGGAGAATTAAGACTTATTATTATACCATAAAAATAATTAAAATAAATCAACTTGGTTTTCAAATCATCTAGAAAGCAAAATAGACACAGAAAGGAGGAAATAAAATTAAAAGCAGAAATTAATTTAAACATTGTAAAATTGGTAAATTATATCTAAGTTTATCCTTTGAAAAGTTAAAAATGGAGATAAATTGCTGGAAAATCTAATAAAGAAATAGAGAAAACAAAAATATGCAATAGTAGGAATAAGAAATGGAAAATAACCTTAGAAGTAGAATAAAAAATTTTAAATTATAAGAGAATAAAATTATATTAATGTATAATTTTAAAATGAAATTGATGGTTTTCTACTAATAGGTAAGGTTCACTTTGATTTAAAAAATGACAAGGGATTCCTGGGTGGCTCAGTTAATTGAGCATCTCAATTTTGGCTCAGGTCATGGTCTTGCAATTTTGTGAGATCAAGCCCTGTGTCAGGCTGTGCACTAACAGCATGAAACCTGCTTAGGATTCTCTCTCTCTCCCTCTCTCTCTGCCCTTCCCCAACACGCACTCTGTCTCTCTCTCAAAAAAAGTAAATAAAGATTAAAAACTTTTAATGATAAAATATGAGTGGGTTAGAGTAATTTTATCAAAATTTACCAAAAAGGCCATGAGCTGGGATAGTTTAATGGATGTAATTCAGTCCTTCAAGAAGAGATAAATCTTGTGATTCAGAACAAAGAAAAAGATGCAGTGTTTCCCAATTAACATTATGACAATTACATATACCTGTTTTCAGAAGTTGAAAATATAATACACCAAAAAGTCCGAAGATCAATCTTATTTGGTAATACCAGTGCAAAAATATCAAGTAAACTGAGACCTTTGTTAATCTAAAATTATCTGTAATGCCAGTAGGATTTATTCTAGAAATGCAAAATGCAAATATGGTTTGCAATTTTAAAATAATCAAACATAATTAATCCCATCAAAAATTCAATTGAGAAAAATATGTTAATATCAGTAGATCCCAAAAATGCTTGATGAATTCAACATTTACCTCTTAAGGGAAAAAAAGTGCAATCTAGCAAATTTTACTAACTCATAAATAGAAGAATACTTTCTCAATGCAATCTGAATATTTATATAAACAATAGCCAATTCTGAGCTTCAGACTATAATATTAGAGAGATGGTTCTAGACATCTGCTGTACAATGTTGTGCTTATAGCCAACAATACTGTATTGCATAATAAAAAATTAAAGAAATATATCTCATCTTAAGTGTTCTTATGACAATAAAAATTTTTTTAAAATATTGAGAAAAAAATGTAGGCAAAGGATATAATCATACATTTGAAATCAGAATGGCTATAAAACATAGATAAAATATAAGAAGTTACTGGCAAGTAGATGGAAATTAAAAACAAGATTTTTAGGAGCACCTAGGTGGCTCAGTTGGTTAGGTGTCCAACTCTTAATTTTGGCTCAGGTCATGATCTCACAGTCCATGAGATTGAGTCCTACATGGAGCCTGCTTGGGATTCTCTCTCTCCTTCTTTCTGCCCCCTACCCTTCTTGCACTCTCTCTCTCCTCAAAAATAAACATTTAAAACAAAATTTTTAGTCAGACTGAGAAAGACAAATGCCATATGATTCCACTCATAAATGGAATCTTAAAAAATGAATAAATATGAAGCAGAATCAGAACTATAAATATAGGGAAAAAACTGATGGTTTCAGAGGAAGTGGGGAAGAGGAGTTGGGCAAAATGGGTGAAGGGGAGAGAGAGATAGACGCCTCCAGTTATGGAGTGAGTAAGTCATGGGAATAAAGAGCAGAGCATGAGGAATGCAGCTAATGATACTGTAACAGTGATGTAATGGGACAGATGGTAGCTACATTTGTGATGAACATAGCATAATTTATAAACTTGTGAAATCACCAAGTTGTACACCTGAAACTAATGTAACTAATGTAAATATCCATACATAGAAAAATTGTAGTTGTATTCACTTAAATGTCAAAATCTTCGTGTTGTTAATATAAGTGTCTTAAATTTCTTCTTTATATTTCGTATATTCTACATTATTCATCTTAATGATGAATAATTATTTATATTGAGATAAACACATATTATTAAGAATACAATACTTTTGTAACTAAAAACAACTCTCTCTTTAGGTTTCTTTTGTTTTTTTTTTTTTAAGTAAACTCTATGCCCAACATGGGGCTCAAACTCATGACCCCAAGATCAAAAGTTGCATGCTTTCCCAACTGAGCCAGCTGGGTGCCCTGGTAACTCAAAACAACTCTTAAAAAAATTAAATACAAATGGAATAGTATTTGTAGTTATTCAACAAATAATTAAAAGCATCAAATGACTCATAAAGAGGTCATACACATCATTAAGGAAAACCGTTATTTCTGCCCACAAAAACTAGAGGCCACAAAGTTTTGATTTGCCAAAAATGCCAATAAGGAATAAGCATATAAAATTATTCAATTTTCCTGGTAGTAAAAATAAACAAAAATTAAACATATCAGTAAATAACACAGAAATTCAATTTTTCTCATCACACTTAGAAAAGTGAAAATAGTCATAATGCTCAGTGCTAGTGAGAGGGATGGTACAGATTTTGACTATAAGTCAATATAATTTTTCTGAAAAGCAGTTTACAAAATGTGTATGAAGTCCCTTAAAGTTTCATACATTTTGCTTCAAGAATTTCCTCAGGGTTTCTAATGTAGGCCAATAATCAGAGCCATAGATAATGAGTTCACATATAAATGTATTCTGTTTTGTATCATTATAGTATCAAAATTGGAAAAAAACAGTAATCCATAATGTCTGGGTCAACTATGACTCAAACGCTTAAAATAACATGTGATTATTTTTGAAGGACATTAACTGCTATTCATATGATAGTATATATGATAGTACCTATCATATAATACTAAATGAGAAAAAACCCCAAGAATACACATGTACATATGTAAGATTCCAATTTCATAAATATGTGCGCAGAAAAAAATAGACTAAGAGAATGTGAAAAATTTTAGCAATAATCACCTTTAAGTGGTAGAAAAAGGGATGGGATTAGCCCATTTATAACTTCATTTTCTTGCTTTCTAAACATTTTACAGTGGGTTACATTTGTTATATAGCAGCAATAAAAGCAGTTGCAATAGAAATGAAAATGATGACCATATGTTGGTAGTGTTTACTGAGAACATAATAGAATTACACTGCGTATTTTTATTTTTACTTTTACTTTTTTCATGTTCTTCTCACAACAGTCTGGTTTAGATGCTATTATTATCCTCCCCAAATTGCCAATGGATGAACTGAAGTTTAGAGAGATTAAGTAATTTGGTACTTAAGGAATCTGGTAAATTGTCTGCATGGGCAGTACAAGGCAGAGACTGCACTCAGAACCATAATCAGAAAAAATATAATAGAAGCAACACTTGGGTTTTCAGCAAGACACATAATATGAATACAGAATAGTTCTTCATTCTTATCTTTTGCCTCCTCCTCATCCAAGCACCATAATCTCCACCAATGCTGAGTCTCTTACCATTTATTGATAATTACTTTGTTTCATGATTCTATACCAGAGGTCAACAAAGTTTTTCTGTAAAAGGCAAGATATAAAATATTTTAGGCTTTGTGGATCATGTGATTTCTGTGGCAACTGCTCAATATCTAAACAAATCTACACACACACATTTAAAATACCTAATCTACAGGTAAGCAAATAAACATTAGGTATACAAATATATGCAATATGTAAGCAAATGAGTATGGCTGAGTTCCAATAAAATCTTATTTATAGACATCGAAATTTGAATTTCATGTAATTCTCAGATGCTATGCAACATTATTCATTAGATTTTTTTAACCATTTAAAAAATGTCAAAGTCTATTTTAGCTCTGGGCCATATAAAAGTGGATTTCGTCCATGGGTTATGGTTGGCCAATCTCTGCTCTAATATCTTTGCATATAACATCATCTGTGTTTGCACATGTGCCCTCTACCTGGTTGACTTCTTCCTTCTCATTTTCAAAACTCAGATGTTTCCTCTGTGATGCTTCTAAATAGGGTTATTTCTGGGTACTTTTTAAAAGATGTAGTTATTCAGTTATGTGGGTTTTTTTTTAACGTTTTTATTTTTTATATTTTGAGAGACAGAGACAGAGCACTAGTTGGGGAGGGGCAGAGAGAGAGGGATACACAAAGTCTGAAGCAGGCTCCAGGCTCTGAGCTGTCAGCACAGAGCCCGACATGGGGCTCGAACCCACGAACTGTGAGATCATGATCTGAGCTGAAGTCAGATGCTTAACTGACTGAGCCACCGAAGCACCCCTCAGTTATGTTTTAATAATCTATTGATATCAGAATTTCCCAGTTTAATCTGCAAGTTCCTTCAGGCCAGTAGCTGTTTATTATTTATAGGCATAAACCCAATACATGCCCAGATTAAGCCATTTATATGTATTTTGGGATAAATGAGTGGAAAAATGAATACAAGAATTTCAGGAGGTTTATTATTCTTAGAGTTTCCATTGGATTCCATATCTACTCATATCCTACTAAACCACTTTAATTAGAAGCTCTATTTCAGGACAAAGTGTAGTGTTTGATACCAGTGAGGAAGATTGGAAAGGAAGAGGGAGGAGATATGAAAGGCCTGAAGGGTTCCCACAGAACTTCTGGAAACTACTGGGGAAGAAGAGATGGCACCCTGGCCCAAGACAGATACATTACATAATCCAGTGGCTCACAGCTATCACACAGGCTCCTTCCCAGTTCCTCCAGAACTTCTGCAGGATCATCCTTCTGTAATCATTAGACCACCCCAGGAGTAGGAGCCCACTCTTCTAGGCCTTTGTATCCATAAAATTGTCCTAAAGAAGTGGAGTGCTCTGATATGCTCTATCTCATGAATTTCCACTGACATAAGTGTTCCCTGAATTAATCAGAGGAAAGTCAAACTTGGAGGAAGTATATGTTCTGTGGAGGCTTCAGAGCTTGGAAGTTTTCTGACACAGAAATCTATAGAGGACAGATTTGTAAAACTGGTTAATCTCAATCTTTTTATGGTCTCATGTATCACTCACCTTATGACATAGAAAGAGGAAACTGAGGTCCAGGGAAGAGAGAAACTGATGAGATCTTCCCAGTGTAGATACAGAAGTAGAATTAGGTGGTTCTCCAAACCCTGCCAAACCTGGTCCAGTTGAGCATCTGAACTTGGACAGGGGCCCTTGGCTGATCCGGCCCTTGGTAGGAGCCTTACCTATGCCCAGTAGGGAGATTGGCCTTGTTCAGGTCTGCCTGACACCCGAGCTTCATGCTTGCCCTTGAGTATTTGAAGAGCTCTGGCTTTGTTGTCAGAAAAACCAGAAGAGGAACCAGGGAAGGCTTATTCTCTATGCTGGATGAAACATTAATGGCTGGACTTGAAGCCAGGTCCTTGCTGCCTTCTTTGTCAGGCACAAGCGAGCACACTACATGGATCGGCCATGTTCCCAGTCCTGACTTAGAGAGTTATTCACAGCTGTGTCTCTTTTGTCCTCAGGGCCAGTCTAAGGGCTGGCATCTGTATTTTCCCTCAGGTGTTATTGGGCTCATCTTAGCTCCGCTTCCGGCTCTTTCTCAAGGGTACCTGAACTTTCTTGCATTCACTGTCCTTTGAGGCCCTAAAATATATCAGATGTCAATAGGATAAAGCTCAAGAAACAAAACCCATACTCTAGGAATGTATCATTATGTAGAGGAAAGCACAAAAGTTTTGGATTCTGAGTGACCTCAGTTTAATTGCAGCACTGGAACTCTGATTTGTGATGCTTAGCAATTTTGTTAAACTCTCTGTATTTCTGTTCCCATATTGCTGAGACAAAGATAAAATGTTTATTATATAGGGTCGATATGGTTAGATGGGATATATTATTAGCTTTGATGTTCATATATTATATTACAACATATGTCTTAATATATCATATGAATATAATGTTACAATGACCTGTCATATAGCCAATAATTGCTCATCAGGAAGTATGTATTGAGTGATTACTACATGCCAGGCATTGCTCTATACCCTGAGAAAGAGAAATGAACAAAACACAGTCCCTGTGCTCATGAAGCTTACATTTGAATGGGGGAAGCCGGGCATCAAACAAATAAACAATTAAGCTTGTAAGACCAGGAGAGAAGAAATAGGAAACTGCTGAAAGGATTCAGTCAAGTAGACTTCCTTTATTTCTTTTAATTAAATTTTTTAAGTTTATTTTCCTTATTTTGAGAGAGAGAGAGAGAGAGAGAGAGAGAGAGAGAGAGAGAGTGACAGTGAGTGGAAAGGGAGAAGAGAGGGACAGAGAGAGAATCCCAAGTAGGCTCCATACTGACAATGCGGAGCTCTTGATGTGGGGCTCATATCCATGAACCATGAGATCATGACCTGAACTGAAACCAAAAGTTGGATGCTTAACAGACTGAGCCATCAAGGCACCCCTATTTCTCTTTTTAGACTTCCTATATAATATAGGATCTTTTTTGTTGTTGTTGTTAATCCTAGACTTGTCAAGGAAGCTGCATAAATGGAAGATGTAATCCCTTGCCCAAAGGTTGATCAAGTAAATTGAGGCTATCTGCTTTTGAAAAGGCTGGTGAGCAGTATAAGATAGAGACAGTCTACAATTTCAGGCACAAGAAAGATTATAACTATTTTATTGTAGCACAATTTTCAACAGTAAAATAATGGAAAATTATCTTAATTCCATCAATAGGGGACTGATTAAAAATTACAGATTTTCCATTGGAATACTATGTAACAGTGAAAATATTATACTAACATGGAGTAAACTCCCAGATAAGATTTTATTTGAAAAAGAAAGGTGAAAAATATTATACACACATTATACAAATTTTATACATATATTTTATAGAAATAGATACACACACAGGCATACAAAACATGTAAATAGTAAATTTCTGATAAGATACACAGAGGTTGATCATTTCATTGCCTTTGAGGCAGAAATGTGGGGAAGCACATTGGTCAGTATTGAAAGGGAAATCTTTTGATCGTATGTTATTTTATACTTAACTAATTTTGTCATGTACATTTCTTAAATTTTTAATAAAAAAGAAAATTTTTTATAAAATTGAAACAAAATAACACTTTCATTCTGGTTCCTTCCCTATGAATTTCTAGCATTATGACCTAGAGGAAGATATTAAAATTACTCTATGTCCCAATACCTGTTGTGAGAAGGAAATGAAATATAGAAAACATGCCAAACCCTGGTGAATGTCATATAAGGCAAGCTTTTATCAAAATACTATTTAATGCAAGACTTGAAGGTTTCCAGCAAAGAGGGGAAGAGGCATTCCAGCTGACTTTATGATGACCAACATCACTGCTGTTACTGCTATCCACACTATCTCTGCAATAAAACCTAATTTTTGCAAATTGACTACTTTCTTTTTTCATGCACCAAATACACCAAATTCCTTCCTGCATTAGGATCTTTGCATGGATTAATCCATTTGTTTCTAATGTTTTCCTCCTAATCTTCACCTAGTTAATTCCTACTCAATTTTCTGATACCACTTTTCTGATATCCTGTTGTTACTTCCTCTAAAAGGAGTTCCCTGACTCTCTTGTATTATTCCTCAAAGAATTTTGTTCTTTTACTTCACAGTAATAGTAGCATTATATAATTATATATTTATATATTTATCTATGAATTCTTTGTTAATTCCCATGTAAATGGACTGTAGTGTCCTTGAAGGTATGGGCTCTATAAATCCAGTACTTAGTAGTGAGTATAAAAGGGACTATTGGTAAGTAAGCGTGGAAGCTGTGAGAACAGTGAGAAGACTTACATAATTCAGGGATAAGGGTCTGGCCAGGCCAACGGCAGTGGCAAATGGCAAAATGGGAATCGAAACAAAGAATGAGGAAGAATTTTGCCAAATAAGACTTAGCACTTAGAGACGGGTTGAATACTTCTGTGATAGCAGGATTAAATGTAGAATTATAACAGAGTAAAGCACTTTGGCACTTTTTGTTCTGTAGCTGTTTAATTACTTGTCTGTCTCCTTAAGGAGCTAAGCGCTCCTAGAAAGGCAGTATCTTGTTCATTGTTGTATGATCAGAATTCGGTATATAAATGTTCACTGGTTAAGTGAAAGAATATGTCAATGAAAGTGGAGTCAAAAAGAGGAATGAGTCATAAGGCCAAGGGCAATGGAAATGGAAATTAACACTACGGGATGAATAAAAAGTGCATTGCCAAGAAAGAATGTAAGGAGTTGAAGGCTGGTTAAATACTTCTATGACAGCAATTATTAAGTTGCAGTACACTAAATAACATTTTAGTTTTATACTTATTTCTCTTACTGAAAGAGCACCAACTACATAGCAACATCTCATTCACCATAATACTCTCAGAATTCAGTATATAACCTTTCCTTGGTGGAATATAAAAATAAATAAATGAAGAATTGAATCAAAAAGAGGAGTAGACTGGGGCGCCTGGGTGGCTCAGTGGGTTAAGCGTCTGACTTTAGCTCAGGTCATGATCTCATGGTTGGTGAGTTCGAGCCCTTCATGGGGCTCTGTGCTTATAGCTCAGAGCCTGGAGGTTGTTTTGGATTCTGTGCCTCCCTCTCTCTCTGTTCATCTCACACTCACACTCTGCCTCTCTCTCTCTCTCTTTCTCAAAAAGAAATAACCATTAAAAAAAAGAGAGAGAGGAGTAAATAGGGCCACCTGGGTAGCTCAGTTGGCTAAGCACCCAACTCTTGATTTAGACTCAGGTCATGATCTCACCATTTTGTTTGTGAGTTGGAGCCCTAAACTGGGCTCCACATTGACAGAATGGAGCCTGCTTGGAATTCTCTCTCTCCCTCTGTCTCTGCCCGTCCCCCACTCACATGCATATACATGTGCCCTCTCTCAAATAAATAAACTTTTTTTTTTAAAAGAGGGGTAAATAATAAGAAAATATTGTCCAGTTTTGGTGATTGGAAGAATGTATTTGTGTTTTATTCTAAGTAAACCTTGAATTCAGGATGTCATCATGTAAGCATACCACACAAGGGATTAGAGCTGCTTTATGGTCTGTATGGGATCCTCAGCTAACTAGCTCAGCACACTCCTGATGAGCTCTGATTCTTGATCCCAATGTTTCAAGGTTTGAACTTTTATGCTAAGTAGGGTGCCTAGGTGTTCAAGTGCATCTTTCTCCCATCCTATGGACTCATGGTTGCATCATTCACATTTTGATTGGTGATATTCAAAGTCTCCACACAATTACATTATGGGTAATTAAGTTGTTTACTAGTTTGGACTATAGCAGATGGTTATCACTTCGGGGTGAGTTGTTTATATCAGCATATGCAAATAAATCCTCACAAACAACATACACTTATCAGTAAAGGGGTAGCCATGTTTACATCTTTTGGCGGACATTTTGGACAATTCTGGTAGGCATTTTGGGTTAAAATTTGGGGGCTATAAATGAAACAAGCCACCTAGAGAAAGACAAATACCATGTGATTTCACTCATATGTGGAATTTAAGAAACAAAACAAATGAACAAAGGAAAAAGAAAGACAAACTAAAAACTAGACTCTTAAATATAGAGAACGAATAGATGATTACCAGAGGAGAGGTGGGTGGGGAATGACATAGGTGAAGGGGATTAAAAGTACACTTATCTTGATAAACACTGAGTAATATATGGAATTGTTGAGCCACTATATTGTACACCTGAAACTAATATAACACTATATATTAACTACACTGGAATTGAAATTAAAAAAATTTTAACTGTTAAAAAAATTGACAGGATCTTTTGAGAAAAGTACATTAATAATCAAAACAGAATGTATGGTAGGAAATTACTTAGTGGAAAACATATTTCCTGTGTTTATTGTTATTCTTATTGGGGAGAATAAAACATTCTCCATAAAAGTGTATTTCACACATTATAGTTAGGGAGCACTGTAGTAGATAGATACTTTACTGCCTAAGCAGAAATGGCTTAGAGGCAGCTAGAAACTTGAAACTCATATTTGGGTGAGAGGTCACTGCTGGAAATAAAGATTTGGGATTTGATCATTCATTTCAATATTTATTGAGTATTAGTGAGCTCCAGACAAAGGAATGTGAACATAAATAAGAGGTTGTCCTTATACTCAGCTGATAGATATGCATGAAAAATACAATTAATTACATTGTCTTAAGTGATTGGCAGCAATTTGTCTAAGTTATGATGTGTGACAAAGGTAACTGAACTCACCTTTGTCTAGTGGAATCAGAGAGGGAATCAGAGAGAAACCATTATAATTGTATTCCAAAGAATAGAATTAGAGCTGTTGAAAGATAAGTATACGTTGACTTAGTATGGGGATGAAGTGGTGAGAGGGAGGAATTTTAGAAAAATTGTGTAAAGACATAAAGCCTACTGTAAGACATAGTAAAGGGGACTCTTTGAGTGGAAAGGAGAGACCAAAAGTGATCGTATAAAGGTAGGAAACACAAAAGCAGTAAAAATGAATCTTTCTGTAAAAAAATCAGTTAAGGAACTCACAAAAAAGTATATAAAATATAACAACATATACCTGAACATTGGGGAGGTGAGGAGAAAAGAATGGGTTCAAATTTAAAGGACCATTAACTTAATATAGACTGCTATGCCCAGAAGAGGTTATATACAAACCTAATGGTAACCATATATCAAAAACCACTAGTAAACATGCAAAGAATAAAGAGAAAGATATCCAAATATATCACTAAAGAAAGTCAGAAAAACATGAAAGGAAGATAAGAAAGGATTAGAGAAAATCTTCAGAAACAACCAGAAAACAAGTAATAAAATGGCAATAAATACTTATCTATTAATAATTACTTTGAATGTAAATGGATTAAATGCTCCAATCAAAAGACATAGGGTGACAGAATGGACAAAAAAACAAGACTCATCAGGACTCCCGGGTAGCTCAGTTGGTTGAGTGTCCAACTTTAGCTCAGGTTGTGATCATATGGTTCATGGGTTCGAGCTCCAGGTCAGGCTTTGTGCTGACAGTGCAGCACTGTCTCCCTCTCTCTCTGCCACTCCCCCACTTGTGCTCTCTCCCTCAAAAATAAATAAACATTAAAAAATTATTTAAAAAAAAATCCAAGACCCAGCTATATGTTTCCTACAAGAGACTCATTTTAGACCTGAAGACACCTGCAGATTGAAAGTGAGGGGATGGAGAAGTAGCTATCATGCAAATGGGTGTCAAAAGAAAGCCAGAGTATCATTACATATTTCAGACAAATAGACTTTAAAACAAAGACTGTAACGAGAGACAGAGATGGACACTATAATAATAAAGGGGACAATCCAACAAGAAGATAGAACAACTGTAAATATTTATGCACCCAACATAGGACACCCAAATACATAAAACAGTTAATAACAAACATAAAGGAAGAAATCAATAATAATACAACAATAGTAGGGGACTTTAACACCCATTTACATCAATAGACACATCATTAGGCAGAAAATCAACAAGGAAACAACGGCTTTGAATGACGCACTGGACCAGATAGGCTTAACAGATGTATTCAGAACATTCCAGCCTAAAACAGCAGAATACACATTCTTTTCTAGTGCACATGGGACATTCTCCAGAATAGATCACATCTTAGGCCACAAAACTAGCCTCAACAAATTCAAGGAGACTGAAGTCATACCATGCATCTTTTCTGACTACAGTGTTATGAAATGCTAAAAGTCAACCATAAGAAAAAATCAGGAAAGATCACAAATACATGGAGGTTACATAACATGTTACTAAACAATGAATGGGTCAACCAGGAAATCAAAGAAGAAATTTAAAAAACATGAAAAAAAAAATGAAGATGAAAACACAATGGACCAAAACCATTACGATGCAGCAAAAGTAGTTCTTGGAAGTTTGTACCAATAAAGGCTTACCCCAAGAAGTAAGAAAACTCTCAAACAACCTAGCCTTACACCTACAGGAGCTAGAAGAAAAACAACAAACAAAGCCTAAAACCACCAGAAGGAAAGAAATAATAAAGATTAGAGCAGAAATAAATGATTTATAAACAAACACACAAACAAACAAACAAACAAAAAACCCAGTAGGACAGATCAATGAAACCAAGAGCTGGTTCTTTGAAAAAAATCAATAAAATTGATAAACCTCTAGCCAGACATATCAAGAAAAAAAGAGAAAGGACTCAAATAAATAAAATCACAAATGAGAGAGGAGAAATAACAGCCAACACCACAGAAAGACAAACCATTATAAGACAATGTTGTGAAAAAACATATGCCAACAAATTGGAATATGGAAGAAATGGATAAATTCCTAGGAACATATAACTTATGAAAACTTAAACAGGAAGAAATAGAAAATTTGATCAGACTTATAACCAGCAAAGAAATTTAACCAGTAATCAAAAAACTCCCTAAAAAGAAAAGCCCAGGACCAGACGGTTTCACAGGTGAATGCTACCAAAGACTTACAGAACAGTCATATCTAGTCCTCTCAAACTATTCCAAAAAATAGAAAAGGAAGGAAAACTTCCAATTCATTCTATGAGGTCAGTATTACTCTGATACCAAACCAGATAAAAACACCACTAAAAAAGAGATAAGGCCAATATTCCTGATGAACATAGAGGCAAAATTCCTCAATAAAATATTAGCAAACCGAATGCAACAATACATTTAAAAAATTATTCACCATAATCAAATGGGATTTATTCCTGGGATGCAAGAATGTTTCAATATTCACAAATAAATTAGCATGATACCTCACATCAATAAGAGAAAGGATGAGAACCATATGATCATTTTAATAAATGCAGAAAAAGCATTTCACAAAATACAACATCCACTCAGGATAAAAATCCTCAACAAAGTAGGTTTATAGGGAGCATACCTCAACATAATAAAGGCTACATATAAAAAACCCATAGCTAACATCGTACTCAATGGGGAAAACTGAGAGCTTTTCCTCTACGGTCAAGAACAAGACAAAAATGTCCACTCTCACCACTTCTATTCAACATAGTACTGGAAGTTCATAGCCACAGAAATCAGACAAGAAGAAGAAATAAATAGCATCCAAACCAGCAAGGAAAAAGTAAAGCTTTCACTATTTTCAGATGAGATGATACTGTATATGGAAAATCCAAAAGACTACACCAAAAAATTGCTAGAACTGATAAATGAATTCAGTAAAGTCAAAGGATACAAAATCAATGTACTCTAGAAATCTGTTGCAATTCTATACACCAATAATGAAGCATGGAAAAGGAAGTTAAAGGAAAAATCCCTTATACAGTTGCCCTCAGCAAAATAAAATACCTAGGAATAAACCTAACCAAGAGGTAAAAGATCTGTACTCTGAAAACTGTAAACACTGGTGAAAAAAAAATTGAAGCTGACACAAAGAAATGGAAAGACATTTCATGCTCATGGATTGGAAGAACAAATATTGTTAAAATGTTTACACTACCCAAAGCAATCTACATATTTAATGCAATACCTATCAAAATACCACCAGCAGTTTTCAGAATTAGAACAAACAATCCTAAAATTTGTATGGAACCACAAAAGATGAAGAATAGCCAAAGAAATCTTGAAAAAGAAAAGCAAAGCTGGAGAATTCCAGACTTCAAGTTATATTACAAAGCTGTAGTAATTAAAGCAATATGGTACTGGCACAAAATAGACACATAGGTCAATACAACACAGTCGAGAACTCAGAAATAAACCCACAACTACGTGGTCCATTAATCTTTGACAAAGCAAGAAAGAATAACCAATGGGAAAAGGACAGACTCTTCCACAAATGGTGTTGGAAAAACTAGACTGCAACCTGCAAAAGAATGAAACTGGACCACTTTCTTACACCATACACAAAAATAAATTCAAAATGGATTAAAGACCTAAATATGAGACCTGAAATTAAACAAATCATAGAAGAGAACACAGGGAGTAACCTGTTTGACATTAGCCACGGCAACTGTTTTCTAAATATGTCTCACAAGGTAAGGAAACAAAAGCAAATATAAACTATTGGGACTACATCAAAATAAAAATCTTATGCACAGTGAAGGAAACCATCAACACAACTCAAAGCAAACTTTGGAAATGAAGAAGATATTTGCAAATGACATATTTGATAAAGGGTTAGTATCCAAAACATATAAAGACCTTATCAAATTCAACACACACACATACACACACAAATAATCCAATTAAAAAATGGACAGTATATATGAATAGACACATTCATATGTCTTCTCCAAAGACATCCAGATGGCCAACAGACACTTGAAAAGATGTTCATCATCACTTACCATCAGGGAAATGCAAATCAAAACTACAATGAGATATCACCTCATACCTGTCAGAATGGTTAAAATTAACAACCCAAAAAACCACAGTGTTGGTGAGGATTAGAGAAAAAGGAACACTCATGCACTGTTGGTGGGAATGCAAACTGGTGCAGCCACTGTGGAAACCAGTATGGAGGTTCTTCAAGAAGTTAAAAATAGAACTACCATATATCCAGAAATCACACTACTGGGTATTTACCCAAAGATACAAGAACACTAATTCAAAAGAATACATGCACCCCAATATTTATAGCAGCATTATTTACAGTAGCCAAATTCTAAAAGCAGCACAAGTGTCCATCAATTGATGAATGGATAAAGATTATATATATATATATATATATATATATATATATATATATGTATATACACATATGTTTAAATATATAAATATACACACATATAATGGAATATTAGTCATAAAAAAGAATGAAATCTTGCCATTTGCAATGACATGGATGGATCTAGATAGGATAATGCTAAGTGAAATAAGTCAGTCAGAAAGACAAATACCGTATGTCTATTATGTCTAATATGTGGAATTTAAGAAACAAAACAAAAGACCAAAGGGGAAAGAGAGAGAGATAACCCAAAAAACAGACAATTATAGAGAACAAACTGATGGTTACAAGAAGGGAGGTGGGTGGGGAAATGGTTTAAATAGGAGTGCATCTATGATGAGCACCAGGTGATGTATGAAGTTGTTGAATCACTATATTGTATCTCTGAAACTAATATAATATTGTATGTTAACTAAGAGGAATTAAAATAAAAACTTTAAAAGAAAAAAAGATATGTCTTGATAATAATTTCTACTATTTATTGACCACTTACTCTGTGCCAAGTATATTTTTCATTCAGAGATTAAATTACTTTATGAATACTTCTAATGATCCCAAACAAATAGCTCCTCACACAGTAGATCGTATCATTCTTATTTAAGTTGATGTCAACATTGTGTTTTCTTCTGTTTTGTTCCATTTGCTCCTTTCACTCTCCTAAGAGCTCTTTTAATCTGTGTTAAATTTTTTTCATGTTAAAATTATTTTATTTCCCCTTCTTTCTAGTTTCTACTTCTATATTTTAGAGAAGGCATTACGCAAAAATTTTAAGGTACATGATATTTTAGATTCAGATTGTAATTCTAGCTTTGACACTTTAATAGTTGTGACTGTTGAACAAGCTACTTGCTCTTTTGAAGCAAATACCCTATTTTACCAATTGTGATAAAGCCTGTGAGGAAAAATTGGTAATTCATTTAAAAATATTTAAACGCATATTTGCCTGTCAATAAATGTTAGCTACCTACTTATCCTGTTCCCTGGGAGGAGGTAGACTTTATATGGATTTCTCATGTTATAATTGTAGCAAACATCCATGAGAATTCTGCATAACTGATCTCCCACATTGAACTGAAAGAGATACTAATGTATAGAAAGGCTCACGAAGCTCAAGTGAAAAGAGTTGGCTTATGTAATTTGATTTTATCATTATTATATTATTATGTGTTAATTTATTTGATTTTATCATTTTATATTATTATAGGTTAAATATTGTTATGTCTATGTTGTAGAATTACATTATTATATCTCATAGATTGGGAAATATAAGGATAAAAATTTAGAGTAATTTCTATGAATTTGCATAGCTGTTAAGTACCAGATATGGGACTTAAACCCCTGTCTTTCAGACTGTAAATTGTTGAGGGGAATAAAAAAGACTATATTTAGAGAAAGTAGAAGGGCATGGTGTGGAGGGAAAGATAGTTCAGGAGGGCAAGAGTTGACTATTCATTCAACGATATGGTTGAAGTATGGTAATAACTGAAATTGGAAAAATAAAGCCAGAGCTGATGTATAAAGGGGCTCATATTATAGAAGAACATTCATTTCATTTTGAAGATGAGGGTGGATTGTAAGGATTTTAAGCACGAAAATGACAGATTTTCACAAGCACACTTAGAAAGAACTCTAGAGACGAGACGGTAAGGAGGATGGATTAGAATGAGGTGCATATGTAAGTCTGCAGTATCACTGGAGGCTGGGAGATCAGCTAGGAGGCTCTAGGAATAATCCTGGTGGGAGATAGAAGCCAATACCCAAATTTAATCTCCACAAGGAGGCTTCATCTCCACAGGATTTGTTGAAACCCTGGCAATGGATGGGATCTCTGAGATAGTACACAAGGAAGACGGAAGAAGAGGGCCAACCTCTGAACTCCCAGGACAAGTAGAGTTCAAAAGGACTTGAGAAATAATACAAAAGAATCTGCACTTGGACGTGTGTGTGGAGAATAGCATGGAAATTCGTGGTTATGGAAAGCAAGACAACAAAAATTCCAAGGGCAATATTCCATTTACGCAAGCATCAAAGAGAACCTGAAAAGCATTTGATTTCCTCAAGAATCTCTGGCCCAAGTCTGAGATCACTGGACTCTGTTGTAATTCCTCCCCTCTCAGGCCTTGGCCCCTCCTGACTTCTAGCTGCAGAATCAGTCTCGGAGAGCTCCAAGAGACCCTGGAGGCCTGAGAGTGAAAGCCTAGGAGTCTCTGCTCTGAGGCAGCTCTAATGCAGGCTGAGCTGTGTTCTCACTGGCTTCTATCCTCAGACTCCTCCACCCTGGGGTTGTAGGCTAACCAGCCTATTAATGAGCAGTCATAGCCTGTGACCTCATTAAAAAGTTGTTAATGAGGCACACTGCTGTTTAGGGAGCAGTTGACTGAGGCACCCAGTGGTCTGTCCCGGGGGCCAGAGGGAAAGCTTATGTGAATAGGTAGGATCAGATCTGGGGAGAGGGCTAATGAACTCAGGCTGCACAGCCACACCTCCTAACGAACTCATCTTGGAAAGCAGGCCAGCTTTGAAGCTCAAATCCCTGCTGGCCTGCATGCTTACAGGAGTAGATGCAGTCCAGACCAGGAATGAATTTACTCTGATCTGTCAGCTCTGCTGAATGCCTGCTCTGCTGACCCATTTTGATGGAGGACTTCAAATTCTGAGATTAAGAGATGGTTTTGTGTTGTACTGAGTTTGTGGCTCATGAACAGGTAGATAAGCCTTTTGACCATTCTCTAGCCAAAGGCTTTGCCCCAGGCCACTCATTCTCCATACTACTGCCAGGACAGGCTTTCCAAACACATAGCTTTGTTAATTCACGCTTAAAATCTTTTAATAGAAATAGTGACGAAAAAGAATGAAATCTTGCCATTTGCAAAAACATGGATGGAACTTGAATGTTTATGCTAAGCAAAACAAGTCAGTCAGAGAAAGATAAATATCATATGACTTCACTCATATGTGGAATTTAAGAAACAGAATAGATGAACATAGAGGAAGAGAAGGAAAAATAAGTAAATAAGTAAATAAGTAAAAGTAAAAAAGTAAAAATAGGTAAAAGGCAGAGAGTGAGGCAAACCATAAGAGACTCTTAAATACAGAGAACAACCTGAGAGTTGCTGGAGGGGAGGTCGGGGGGATGGGCTAAATGGGTGATGGGCATTAAGGAGGGCACTTGTTGGAATGAACACTGGATGTTATATGTAAGTGTTAAATCACTGGGTTTTACTCCTGAAACAAGTACTGGACTGTATGTTAACTAATTTGAATTTAAATAAGTAAATTTAAAAAATGATTCACAAAATAAATTAAGTCTTCAGCATAGAAGTGCTTTGAATATTTGATTCCTATCTCCCTATCCCAATCTCTTCCAGACCTCTCTTCCATGTTCTCATTTTCATCACCACTTCATTTCATTTCACTACTATCATCATCACCATTATAATGGTTATCATTATTATAATTAATATTTCTATAGTTCTTATATATGTTGCAGCATTTTACATATATTAATCATTTAAACTTCAAAGCAACTCAATAAAGTAGGTTAGGCTATTAATCATCTCCATTTTATATAGATGACCCTAAGTCAAGGGATACTGTATAACTTGTCCAATGTCTTACAGCTTACTCAGAAAGATGACGCCAGCAGCACTTGGGTGGTTCAGTTGGTTAAGCGCCCAACTCTTGATTTCAGCTCAGTTCATGATCTCACGGTTCGTGGGATTGAGCCCCATGTCAGGCTCTGCACTAACAGGGTGGAGCCTGCTTGGGATTCTCTCTCTCTCTCTCTCTCTCTCTCTCTCCCTCCCTCCCTCCCCCACTCCCTCTCTTCCTCTCTCTCAAAATAAATAAACATTAAAAAAGAAAGAAAGAGGGGGGCCTGGGTGGCTCAGTTGGTTAAGCATCTGACTTTGGCTCAGGTCATGATCTTGTGGTTTGTGGGTTCAGGCCCTGCATTGGGCTCTGTACTGACAGCTCAGAGCCTGGAGCCTGCTTTGGATTCTGTGTCTGCCTCTCTCTCTGCTTCTCCCCCACTCACACTCTGTCTCTCTCTCTCTCTCTGTTGCAAAAATAGAAAGAAAGCAAGAAAGCAAGCAAGAAAGAAAGATGGAGCCAGACTTACAAGCTCAGGCATTTTGGCTTCAGAGTTTACACTCTTACCCATTTGAAGATTTAGGCTTCTGCACCTTTTGCGCTTACTACTTATTTGTCTTGCAATTTCTTATTTTACATATAATCTTAAACCTTGGCTGTCATTCCTTCTCTTACACTTCTTGGTTTGCTACTACTTCCAATCATTATGCATATATTATTATGCAGAATTCTGATGTTTGTATGTCTGTCTCCCCACTGGACTGAAACTTCTTGTGGACCAAAGATTGAGTTGGGTTCAGTAAATGTTATTATGGTTTTACTGAATCTTTTGCTATTTATTATATTAGTTTTAACATACACAATGCTATATTCATTTTGAGAAACTGCAACATGAATTCTTGACCTTTCTCTTGCTGCCCTGCCTCTACTGCCATATGTGCTCTTCCTACCTCCTTTTGAATCTTAATAAAAGGAACATCTAACAACATGTTATTTATCCCAGAAATATATATGTAGCTTTGGTACCTATACAAAAGTAAACTATCATCAGCTCTCCCCTGGTCTACTGCCATTCCTGCTAGTCTCTCTCTATACTCTTGCCACCTACAATAAATTATCTACCAGTAGACATACTTATCTTTTTTTAAAAATGCCCCTTGCTGAAAATGCTTCCATTGTTTTCCATTGCATTTATATATATATATATATATTTTTTTTAATATATGAAATTTACGGTCAAATTGGTTTCCATACAACACCCAGTGCTCATCCCAAAAGGTGCCCTCCTCAATACCCATTACCCACCCTGCCCTCCCTCCCACCCCCCATCAACCCTCAGTTTGTTCTCAGTTTTTAACAGTCTCTTATGCTTTGGCTCTCTCCCACTCTAATCTCTTTTTTTTTTTTTCCTTCCCCTCCCCCATGGGTTTCTGTTAAGTTTCTCAGGATCCACATAAGAGTGAAACCATATGGTATCTGTCTTTCTCTGTATGGCTTATTTCACTTAGCATCACACTCTCCAGTTCCATCCACGTTGCTACAAAAGGCCATATTTCATTTTTTCTCATTGCCACATAGTATTCCATTGTGTATATAAACCACAATTTCTTTATCCATTCATCAGTTGATGGACATTTAGGCTCTTTCCATAATTTGGCTATTGTTGAGAGTGCTGCTATAAACATTGGGGTACAAGTGCCCCTATGCATCAGTACTCCTGTATCCCTTGGATAAATTCCTAGCAGTGCTATTGCTGGGTCATAGGGTAGGTCTATTTTTAATTTTCTGAGGAACCTCCACACTGCTTTCCAGAGCGGCTGCACCAATTTGCATTCCCACCAACAGTGCAAGAGGGTTCCCGTTTCTCCACATCCTCTCCAGCATCTATAGTCTCCTGATTTGTTCATTTTGGCCACTCTGACTGGCGTGAGGTGATATCTGAGTGTGGTTTTGATTTGTATTTTCCTGAGAAGGAGCGACGTTGAACATCTTTTCATGTGCCTGTTGGCCATCCGGATGTCTTCTTTAGAGAAGTGTCTATTCATGTTTTCTGCACATTTCTTCACTGGGTTATTTGTTTTTCGGGTGTGGAGTTTGATGAGCTCTTTATAGATTTTGGATACTAGCCCTTTGTCCGATATGTCATTTGCAAATATCTTTTCCCATTCTGTTGGTTGCCTTTTAGTTTTGTTGGTTGTTTCCTTTGCTGTGCAGAAGCTTTTTATCTTCATAAGGTCCCAGTAATTCACTTTTGCTTTTAATTCCCTTGCCTTTGGGGATGTGCTGAGTAAGAGATTGCTACGGCTGAGGTCTGAGAGGTCTTTTCCTGCTTTCTCCTCTAAGGTTTTGATGGTTTCCTGTCTCACATTCAGGTCCTTTATCCATTTTGAGTTTATTTTTGTGAATGGTGTGAGAAAGTGGTCTAGTTTCAACCTTCTGCATGTTGCTGTCCAGTTCTCCCAGCACCATTTGTTAAAGAGACTGTCTTTTTTCCATTGGATGTTCTTTCCTGCTTTGTCAAAGATGAGTTGGCCATACGTTTGTGGGTCTAGTTCTGGGGTTTCTATTCTATTCCATTGGTCTATGTGTCTGTTTTTATGCCAATACCATGCTGTCTTGATGATGACAGCTTTGTAGTAGAGGCTAAAGTCTGGGATTGTGATGCCTCCTGCTTTGGTCTTCTTCTTCAAAATTACTTTGGCTATTCGGGGTCTGTTGTGGTTCCATATGAATTTCAGAATTGCTTGTTCTAGTTTCGAGAAGAATGCTGGTGCAATTTTGATTGGGATTGCATTGAATGTGTAGATAGCTTTGGGTAGTATTGACATTTTGACAATATTTATTCTTCCAATATGAGCAGGGAATGTCTTTCCATTTCTTTATATCTTTTTCAATTACCTGCATAAGCTTTCTATAGTTTTCAGCATACAGATCTGTTACATCTTTGGTTAGATTTATTCCTAGGTATTTTATTCTTCTTGGTGCAATTGTAAATGGGATCAGTTTCTTTATTTGTCTTTCTGTTGCTTCATTGTTAGTGTATAAGAATGTAACTGATTTCTGTACATTGATTTTGTATCCTGCAACTTTGCTGAATTCGTGTATCAGTTCTAGCAGACTTTTGGTGGAGTCTATCGGATTTTCCATGTATAATATCATGTCATCTGCAAAAAGCGAAAGCTTGACTTCATCTTTGCCAATTTTGATGCCTTTGATTTCCTTTTGTTGTCTGATTGCTGATGCTAGAACTTCCAGCAGTATGTTAAACAACAGCGGTGAGAGTGGGCATCCCTGTCGTGTTCCTGATCTCAGGGAAAAAGCTCTCAGTTTTTCCCCATTGAGGATGATGTTAGCTGTGGGCTTTTCATAAATAGCTTTTATGATCTTTAAGTATGTTCCTTCTATCCCGACTTTCTCAAGGGTTTTTATTAAGAAACGGTGCTGGATTTTGTCAAAGGCCTTTTCTGCATCGATTGATAGGATCATATGGTTCTTCTCTTTTTTTTTGTTAATGTGATGTATCATGTTGATCGATTTGCGAATGTTGAACCAGCCCTGCATCCCAGGAATGAATCCCACTTGATCATGGTGAATAATTCTTTTTATATGCTGTTGAATTCGATTTGCTAGTATCTTACTGAGAATTTTTGCATCCATATTCATCAGGGATATTGGCCTGTAGTTCTCTTTTTTTACTGGGTCTCTGTCTGGTTTAGGAATCATAGTAATACTGGCTTCATAGAATGAGTCTGGAAGTTTTCCTTCCCTTTCTATTTCTTGGAATAGCTTGAGAAGGATAGGTATTATCTCTGCTTTAAACATCTGGTAGAACTCCCCTGGGAAGCCATCTGGTCCTGGACTCTTATTTGTTGGGAGATTTTTGATAACCGATTCAATTTCTTCGCTGGTTATGGGTCTGTTCAAGCTTTCTATTTCCTCCTGATTGAGTTTTGGAAGCGTGTGGGTGTTTAGGAATGTGTCCATTTCTTCCAGGTTGTCCAATTTGTTGGCATATAATTTTTCATAGTATTCCCTGTAATTGTTTGTATCTCTGAGGGATTGGTTGTAATAATTCCATTTTCATTCATGATTTATCTTTTTGGGTCATCTCCCTTTTCTTTTTGAGAAGCCTGGCTAGAGGTTTGTCAATTTTGTTTATTTTTTCAAAAAACCAACTCTTGGTTTCGTTGATCTGCTCTACCGTTTTTTTAGATTCTATATTGTTTATTTCTGCTCTGATCTTTATTATTTCTCTTCTCTGCTGGGTTTAGGCTGCCTTTGCTGTTCTGCTTCTATTTCCTTTAGGTGTGCTGTTAGATTTTGTATTTGGGATTTTTCTTGTTTCTTGAGATAGGCCTGGTTTGCTATGTATTTTCCTCTCAGGACTGCCTTCGCTGCATCCCAAAGCGTTTGGATTGTTGTATTTTCATTTTCGTTTGTTTCCATATATTTTTAAATTTCTTCTCTAATTGCCTGGTTGACCCACTCATTCTTTAGTAGGGTGTCCTTTAACCTCCAGCCTTTTGGAGGTTTTCCAGACTTTTTCCTGTGGTTGATTTCAAGTTTCATAGCATTGTGGTCTGAAAGTATGCATGGTATAATTTCAATTCTTGTATACTTATGAAGGGCTGTTTTATGACCCAGTATATGATCTATCTTGGAGAATGTTCCATGTGCACTCGAGAAGAAAGTATATGCTGTTGCTTTGGGATGCAGAGTTCTAAATATATCTGTCAAGTCCATCTGATCCAATGTATCATTCAGGGCCCTTGTTTCTTTATTGACCGTGTGTCTAGATGATCTATCCATTTCTGTAAGTGGGGTGTTAAAGTCCCCTGAAATGACCACATTCTTATCCATAAGGTTGCTTATGTTTATGAGTAATTGGGCATTAAAGTGAGCACCTGTTGAAATGAGCACTGGGAGTTATATGTAAGTGATGAATCACTAAATTCTGTTCTTGAAACCAACACTACACTATATGCTAACTAACTTTAATTTAAATTTAAAAAATCAGACTTCATCAAAATTAAAAGGTTTCCTCTGTGAAATGCTGTTAAGAGGCCCAGTTTATAGCTGCACTATCAACATTAGCCAAATTATTGGAAGAGCCCAAATACCCATCGAGTGATGACAGGATAAAGAAGATATGGTATATACATATAATGAAATATTACTCAGTTGTCAAAAAAATAAAATATTGCCGTTTGCAATGATGTGGATGGACTAGAATGTATTATGCTAAGGGAAACAAGTCAGTCAGAGAAAGACAAATACCATATGATTTCACTCATATGTGGACTTTAAGAAACAACACAGATGAACATGGGGAAAGGGGAAAAAGATAAGGAGGCAAACCATAAGAGACTCTTTACCACAGAGAAGACATTGAAGGTGGGCAGCGAATGGGCTCAATGGATGGTGGATATTAAGGAGGGAAGTTGTTGAATGAGCACTGGGTGTTATATGTAAGTGGTGAATCATTAAATTCTATACGGAAAAAAAAAAAGCTGTAACAATCCAAGTAGAAAATGGGCAAAAGACACAAAGAGACATTTCATTGAGGCACATACTGGTAGCAAATACACATATGAAAAGATGGTTAATTTCTTTAACCATTAGAGAAATTCAAATCTTATCACAATTATATCACTATACACCTATCAAAAACACTAAATGAAAAATAGTGGCAATGCCAAATAATGGCAAGGATGCAGAGAAACTGCCACTCAGACATTTCTGGTGGTGAAGTAAAATGATATATCCACTCTAGAAAACAGTCTGTAGCTTCTTAAAAAACGAAACACGAAATTAACATATGACTCAGCAATTGCACTTCTGTGCTTTTATCCTTAGGAAATGAATACTTACGTACACATGTTTATAGCAGCTTTATTCATAAACGGGAATCAGCACAAATGTCCTTCTACTGGTGCATGCTTAAACAAACAGAGGAACATCCATGGCATGGAATACTGCTCAGCAATAAAAAACAGAAGTCGGAGCAACTGATACACAGAATAACCTGGATGAGCCTCAGTGAAAAAAAGCCAATTTCTAATGATTCCAGTAACGTTGCATTTATGAAATGACAAATTACAGGAATGGAGAAAATACAGTGGCTGCCAGAGCTTAAGGAAAAGATAGGGCAAGAGAGAAATGGGTTTGCTGATAAAAGGGCAACATGAGAATCCTTGTCATGAAGTTATTCTGTATCCTGCCTGCATCCATGTCAATAACCTGTTAATGTACTATAGTTTGTAACGTGTTACATTTGAGAAACTGGGCAAAGGGTACATGGAATTTTAAGTAGTATTTCTTACAACTCTCTAACAGTTTTAGTTTAGTACTTTTAGTTTTCATGAGCTTAATCATATATGCAAATATTTTTGCATCTGTCTTTTAAATATGTATTGTTCATTTTTGTCATGTTGTACTGTATTGACAGAAACTGCCAAAGCACAATGAAATAACAGGTATGAAGAATATTTTTGCCATCTTGTTTTAATAAGAACATATCTAGTATTTCCCCTTTTGGTATATGCATGTTTTTATTTGTTTTTATTTTTTAAATTTAAATTCAAGTTAGTTAATATACCATGTAGTCTTGGATTCAGGAGTAGAACCCAGTGATTCATCTCTTAAACATGACACCCAGTGCTCATCCCCAAAAGTGCCTTCCTTAATGCCCATCACCCATTTAACCCATCCCCTCACCCTGCCCTCTCCAGCAACCCTCAGTTTGTTCTCTGCCTTTAAGAGAATCTTATGGCTTTCATTATTTAAATAGATATAGATTCTATAAGCCCTTATCTGCAATTACAAAATCCAAACAGCTTTGGAAACTGAGCATTTTCCCCTAAGTTTGGGCCCTAATAAACTGATCTTTAACACACCCTAGATTAAACAGAATATCAGCTACAGACATGAAACTAAAAGCCAAAAACCCTAACTCTCAACTCGGTGCTCCTATGATGTCAGGGAATTAAGAAATGTGACCTACATGGTATCAGGAGATAAAGGAAGAAACAATCTGGCATTGTTGAGTCCCTGTCATGTTCTATGCACTTGATACATCTCATAACATTTACTTCTCTCAGCAACTCTGTGAGGTACATTAATCCCATTTTACAGATTAAGAATCTAAGGCTCAAAGATGTTAAATAAACTGCCCAAGATTTCATGACTGAGCTAGGATATAAAGCCAGACTGACTTGGCCCAAAGCTAAAGGGTTTCCTTTAAACAGGAATGTGGCATTATAGAAAGGAGTGGAGACTGACAAGTGGGAGGCAAGGAGAGAAACTATGAGGTTGTAGGGTATTGTGACCACTTCTTCATGGAACTTTCCTGATAAACTTCTTTTTCCTAACTTTCCCAAACATATATTTTTGTCTGTCCCAGTCTTTTTTTGTTTGTTTGTTTGTTTGTTTGTTTGTTTGTTTTGGTCTCTTGGGCTCCTGCATCAAAGCCATCCCAAGGCATCAGAAGGAGTAGGGCAAAAGGGGACCATAGGAGGGAGGTGCAAGATAAAAGCACCTTTCCTGATTTGGCAGTGTTCTCTGATCATCGGAGGAAGAGAAGATGGAGTCACTACACTATCTTTCTTTGTCCTGATGCATCAAATTTCTTTTATACACATTCCCTAAGTCCTTTCCTCACCAGCCTGGTCATCTTAGGAGGACTCTGAGGGAAAGACATCCAAATAAAGTGAGTGTATTCTATCATCTGCTTCATTCCTCTTCAAGTGGTGAATTTCCCCATGTTTTCTTTCTGTCTAATAAATTTCTCTTCCTGTTACTGTCTACGCCTAATAAAACCCAAACTCCTATCAGTATTTTCCACATCTGGTCCATCCTAATCATCAGACTGATATTGCTTTCTACATGTTTTCCACTCATAGCTGGTTTCTTTATTTATTTGTAATGTGCCTGGCCTCCTTAAAGCTTTTATAATCTTCCATTCATAGTCAACTCTTTCTATGTTATAGATATCTTTGCCTAATCTTCTTTCATTGGATCTTTTGTCTATATAGCACATTTATCCTACCCAAATATGCTCTATATTATCTACAGAAATTCTAACCTCTTTGCACATAATCTTTCTTATGTTTTATCTGGTTCCTGTAGGTCTACTCATTCTTCTACACTTGATGTTTGTTTTCCTTACATATTATTCCAATTCTGTCAAGTTTTCTGGTAATCCATTTAAATTCTCTACTCCTGATCATTTCCAAACAACTCCTTTTTACATCATGCCTTCTTTACAGCCCATTCCTATGATCTGCAATTCATCAGTTCTGCCTGTATCATACCTTTCTCCATTTTCCCATCCATCCATACAACCATTTACCTTTACTAATGGCCATAATACCTTTACTAAAGCTGAGCTTATAATAGGAGCTACTGTCAAAAGGAGAGGCAGATATATCAGTAAATAATCTATGTCTAGAAATATGGGTAGTTTTGGAACATGGTAACTAAGAAACTGAAACATGAGGGATAACCAATCATTTCTAGGATTAGGGATAGGTATTTTTGATAGAAAGAAGAGTATGTGCAAATTCCAGAGTTAGAGAACATCATGTCACACTTAGAAAAAGGGAAATAGTGGTCAATGACTGGATTATTGTAGGACAGTTAAAAGAAATATATTTGGGGCTTATTTTGTATGTATTTTCCCAAAATTGGATGCACTTGGGGCAGTGATATGGTCATACTTCTACATAAAATCTCACTCTAGAAACAAATGGCATTTAGATTTATGAGGGTTGAGACCAGGGGAAGAAAGATCAGGTAATAAGATACTGAAATAGCTAAACTGAGAAATAACAAGGACCTGATGGGCATAAGCGACTGGGGGGAAGGCAGTAGAAATAGGACAGGAGAGAAGGACAGACATGAGAGATAATTAAAGAAGAAGTTAAGATATAACTTAGATTAGTTGTGAGTGAGATGTGGGTTTGGGATGGGGAGAATAAATATGTAGGAGACTTTCAGATCTCTGGTATAGGTGACTGCATGGAAACTAATGTTATTGACTGTGATAAAGGAATAACAGGCTTAGGAAATATTTTTCTAGACATTTTCTATTTGAGGGACCCATGTGACACTAAGAGAATTATGTCCACTCCTTGCTATACCATTAAGGACATCTGAGGCACTTTGGCATAAAGTTCTTCCTGTACATCCACCTGAATAATAGCAGCAGTGATATAGCTAGTGAAATAATTGCTAGGCTTTCACAGGCTCTAATGGGAACAGTAATGAGAGGAACCTCACCAAACAAGTGTTAGGTGAAAGAAAGAAAGAAGGACAATTAATGCCTCTATGTGGAGATGCCACAAAAGCCAAGATTTGAAGGTTAATTCGGAGCTGGCCACCCTTATGCAGATTGCAGCATAAGCAAAGGTACAGAGGTGATAAGCATGCTGTAAAACTTTTTTAGTGTTTATTTATATTGGAGAGAGAGAGACAGAGTGTGAGTCGGGGAGGGTCAGAGAGAAATGGAGACACAGAATCTGAAGCAGGCTTCAGGCTCTGAGCTGTCAGCATAGAGCCTGACCCAGGGCTCAGAACTCACAAGCTGTGAGATCATGACCTGAGCCAAAGTCGGACACTTAATTTACTGAACTACCCCGGCACTGCCCACCCCCTGCCCCAGCTGTGATAATCATATGGTATACCAAGAGCTGCAAGGTATAAAATACAATGTAGTCTGTGACAAGAGATAAGGTTTTGGTAATAGAAGTGCATATCATGAGGTACTCATGTGCCTCGTTAAATAGCTTGAATGTTATTGTGTAGGCAGCGGGATATTATGAAAGAATTTTAATTAGGGAAATGAAATGGTCAGATTTGAGCTTCAGGGAAAGATTACAGGCAGTGAGACCAATTAGGAGCCACATGTGAGAGGCTGACTTTTTGTTTTTAGCGTGCAGAGCATCAAATATGAGGATAGAGAAGATTAAAGGATAAGCGGGAAGATCTGAGGCCAAGAGGGTTAAATGCACAACAAATAGTATATCAGGCAGGTATTGAGGAGAAAGGATCAAGGGTAAGGATATGAATGTAACTGTACAATTACAATTGTAATTTTTAGGTTCCCTTTTATGAAGCTGGTACATGGTATAATGGTAGGCATAGCAGTTTAAATTTTCAAGAATGAGAAGAGGAAGATATGTCCTCACCACTAGACTGTAAGCCACTTAAAGACTTAGTAAGTCTCTTGTTTGCCTTTTATGTACTAAAACTTTTAGTCTGTATGAGGTAAAGGGTGTGTTAACTAACTTTATTGTGGTAAATATTTCACAATATATACCTGTATCAAATTGTCACATAGTATACCTTAAGCTTACACAATGTTATATGTCAATTATCTCTCAACAAAGCTAGAAAAAAGTCATTAGCAGGTTGAAGTTTGATATATGAAGTTTGATTTTGTTCTCAGAGGAACGAGCTTGAAACTAAAAAGTAAGGAAACTCCTTAGGGGAAATAGCACCCTGATGTTTAGCTGACTCTCTCCTATTCTCCTTTCTAATCTCTGTACTCCCTTCAAATGTATGACCATGTCGAGACAGTAGGGTGACAATAACCCCATGTGACTATGTCTGCTTCTGTTCCACATCAAATCCAGAAGAGCCTTGAAATTTTGAAAGGGCAAATTTTATTTTTGATACCAAAGTAAACAAAGAGAGTACTCCACTAAATGTATGCTTTTTTACTGGTCTTGTTACTGGCAAAATAATTAAACAAAGAGGTCATTAGACTGAGATGGCTCTCACGCCTTGGTTGCCTACTTATTAAGCAAACCAAAACTTAAGCTAGAGTCAATTGTAAATGTGTTCATATCCAAGAAAACAAAATTTAAGAACAACCAATCACAAACAGCCAAGGAAACTTTCCCAAGCAAGGCAACCACTTAAATGTAGCTAATCAAATAATGCCCTTGCCTTTCTTCTGAGTCTGCTCTATAAAAGTCTTTCCATTCATTAGCTTCCGTCAATAGAGCACAGTTTACTTCTTTCCGTTTGGTGCTGCCCAATTTAAATCAATTTTTCTCAAACAAACTTGAAACTTTCAATATGTCTCAGTTTAATTTTTGACAATACTCGAGAAGGGGGCTACTCTCATTCCAAGAGAGCACAACTTTCAGAACTGATGGGATTCTCAGTATTTCTACCATCCAGAATACCTTCCTAAAATAATTTCAAGGTGCATCCCAAGTCCTCCTCTAAGTGCAGGTTTTGTAGAAGTTTCTATCCAGAGATGCTGTGACTTCTTGGGTTCTACAATGTTCCTTCTTTCTTGTAGTATGGAGTTGCTTGTAGCTGAGCCCCAAAGATCCTCTCCCCTGGATATAAATCCAGGATGGATCTTATAGTCCCTCCTTTGTGTTGCCTGAATATTTTCGAAGCTCTGAGGTCCTGACTTCCTGGTTCCATCTCTTACACTCTGTGTGACCTGGAACATGTTACTTAATCTCTTTATGCCTCGGTTTTCTTAGATGTTAAGTGGCGTTAAAATCGTACTAACTCACGGCGTTCTTCTGAAGATTAAGTGAATTAATATCTGCAAATATTTTAAAACAGTGTCCATACAATTAATGCATAGCAAATACTCAATTGTGTTACATGTTTAGTACTGTTATTCCTCCATTGTGTAACTTATTTCCTCAAAACAGAGTCACAATCTAGCTCACAAACTCTCACTTTAGGGCAGCCTAGACTCTCTTACTACTATATTTGGTTTTGATCTATATTCTTCAGTAACCAACTAGTGTCACTTTTACAAGTGTTTATCAGTATATTCTTCTCCAAGGGCCAGAACAGACTCTTACCCTATTCCCAGTATGAAGCAGTTCATTTTTGTTTACTTTTGTCTTAGCTCTTTTCCAGATTACAGCAGAAAGTGACGTCCTCAGTTTGGTGATGAATGACACGCATACAAACATTCTGTCAATATAAACCCACCACAAGAAAGCCTGGGTTCTTGTTGCTGCCTCCTGAAGGCCCTCTGTTCTCTCTCCTAAAGATCAGTGGGCAAGACTGACATTATGGAGCAGAGGAATCAGAGTGGGAGGGTAAGTGAGTTTGTGTTGCTGGGCTTCCCGGCTCCTGCGCCACTGCGGGCACTTTTATTCGCCCTTTCTCTGCTGGCCTATGTGTTGGTGCTGACTGAAAACACACTCATCATTATGGCAATTAGAAACCACCCCACCCTTCACAAACCCATGTACTTCTTTCTGGCTAATATGTCCTTCTTGGAGATCTGGTATGTTACTGTCACTATTCCCAAGATGTTAGCTGGATTTGCTGGGTCCAAACAGAGCCAGGGACAGCTAATCTCCTTTGAGGGCTGCATGACACAGCTCTATTTTTTCCTGGGACTGGGCTGCACTGAATGTGTCCTTCTTGCTGTTATGGCCTATGATCGCTATGTGGCCATCTGCCATCCTCTCCACTATGCTGTCATTGTCAGCGGTCAGCAGTGTGTGCAGCTTGCAGCTGGCTCCTGGGCTGGAGGTTTTGGTATCTCCATGGTCAAAGTTTTTCTCATTTCTCGCCTCTCCTACTGTGGACCCAACATCATCAACCACTTTTTCTGTGATGTCTCCCCATTACTCAATCTTTCATGTACTGATATGTCAACAGCAGAGCTTACAGACTTTGTTCTGGCCATTTTTATCCTGCTGGGGCCACTCTCTGTCACTGGGGCCTCCTATATGGCCATCACTGGTGCTGTGGTACGAATTCCCTCGGCTGCTGGGCGCCATAAAGCCTTTTCCACCTGTGCCTCTCACCTCACTGTTGTGATCATCTTCTATGCAGCCAGTATCTTCATCTATGCCCGGCCAAAGGCACTCTCAGCTTTTGACACCAACAAGCTGGTTTCTGTACTCTATGCTGTCATTGTACCTTTGCTCAACCCCATCATTTACTGCTTACGCAATCAAGAGGTCAAGAGAGCCCTACGCCATACGCTACACCTATACCAGGGCCAGGATGCTAAGCGCAGGAAAGCAAGCAGAGATGGGTAGAAAATGCTCTTAAACTTGGCATCTATATCTTCTATGAAGTCCAGAGGAGTTCTTATGCTCTAAATTAGGGAATAGGGCTCAAAAACACCACCATGGAACTAATCCAGAAGGAAGAAGAGGGATGGATTGCAAGCTGGCAGCTGGATTTCTGCAGGACAGCACTGTAAATACATGTTAGAATGTTCCATGTTATCTACTCTATTGTAATTTACATAGAACAGGTTCATGAATCATGCATCCTGATGGGATGAGAAGGATTGGCTCTGAGCAGAAGACTGACTGCACTTCAATATTTAAATAAGCAAACAAATGCAGAACTAATATCTCTCTAAATGGCCTTTCCTGGGTTTGCTCTTTGTCTTAGTTCTGTGGCTAAAGGTCATTTAGAAAAGGAAAGCAGAAGGAGGAAGCCATTCAAGGAAGCACAGACTTCATTATGGAATAGAATTAGGAGACTTCTGGTTAATCTCTTCTAGCTGCAAACCACTGACGATAGCTTATGAGGTAGGAGGTCCAGGTGATTATTTTAGTATGAATTACAAGGCAAGCAGATAGGAAACTGAGAAGTTTTGTGTTAGCAACATGTCACCTAGTGGACTCCAGGTATTTCTATATCCATTTCCTGATTTACCTAGGTCAGTGCACACACCAAGCTAGTGACTAAGTGCACTTATTTAATAAATCTGTTTTACTAATTTACTATAAGCTTATACTCATACATTAAGTGGAATACTATGTAGATCTTAAAATACCATGATCTACATAGAGCTAATGACAGAGAAATATTCTCAGTATAATAAATCAAAATATTAGGTTATGTAACAGCATCAAAAGTATTAGGCTTACAAATGGAAAAGGAAAATGTGATATAGATTTACACACACACACACACACACACACACACACACACACACACACACTGAAATATTACTCAGCCTTAAAAAAGGATAAGATGTGTCATTTGCAACAATATGGATGGACCTCAAGGGCATTCATTACTCTAAGTGAAATAAGTCAGAATAAGTAAAGCTAATACCATATGATTTCACTCATATGTGGAATCTAAAAAAACAAATGAATAAACAAACAAAAAGCAAGATCAGACCCATTAACACACAGAACAAACTGACGGTTGTCAGAAGGGAGGAAGGTATGGGATGGGCAAAATGGGTGAAGAGGAGTGGAAGATACAGGCTTTCCATTATGGACTGAATAAGTCACAGGAATAAAAAGCACAGGATAGGGAATATAGTCAATGATATTGTAATAGTGATGTAGTGAGACAAATGGTAGCTACACTTGTGGTAAGTGTAGCATAACATATAGAGAAGTTGAATTACTGTGTACATCTGAAACTAATGTACCATTGTGTGCCTGCTGTACTCAAATTTTAAAAATTAATTTTAAAAAAGATCATGACTGCTCAGCATGAAACCAAGTATAGGCTTTTCTGAGCAAAGAATATTGTGAGATAGCACAGATGTTATACCCTGAAGCAGACTCTGGTTCTACCTGCAAAAATGCATCTAAAATCTGACCATCTCAAAAAAAGTTACCAGTCTTATTGTTTGTTTAAATTAGGCTAGAAGGAAATTAACTGAGATGTTAGATATAACCATGCAATTTAGCCATTACTCTTATAAACTGCCTTCTGTGCCAAAGGTATTGTTACCAACATATTGATTTAAACAAGCATTTCTTACCCAATAAAATACACAGCTTTATTCATCTGGGAAGACAGATGGATACAGGGTATCTCAGCATGGTGTTTAGAAACTTACAATGACCTAAGAATCAGAACACTGAAGACAACAGCCTACATGAAGCTTCTCTCCAGATGTGGGAAACTTCTGGTGTTGCAGCCTGTCTTTCCATAGTTTTCTGCTGTTTAATAAAGTCTGAAAGGCTACTAGCAAGGAAATCGAGCATTATTTGCTAGTTGCTACCTATTAAAAATTCTAGTATATGTATCTTTTTGTGCCAAAAGTTACATAACCTTATAAGTATTTTATTATTATAATTTGTTTTTATATTTTATTGTGTTATTACAATCTATTATAACTTACATTTATAATGACTAGATGAAAATTCATCAAAATCCTATCTCTTAACTGTCTCCAAGAATAAATTTCTGAAATGGGTTTACAAATCTGAGACTGGAGTGTCAGTCTCTGGACATCACTGTTGTAGTATTATATGAACCTCCTTATAGGTTAACTCCAGTTAATAGGAAGTAAAAACATGATGTTGATTTCCTTCATTGTGCTTTTCTTTATTTTCCAAGCTTTTTACAGTAAAATGCATTAATTTCTCAAGTTTTAAAAAATTCCTCTAATTCTGAATTCAAAATTTAAAACCAGATACTTCAGGTATAGGAAAAGTGTCTAGCACATTTCCTGCATATATTCATCTTTCACTAACAATGAATGAAAAGATGCTTGAGTCCATGTGAACTATGGCAAGATCCAAACTTCTCTTTTGACTTGGACTGCATTTTCAAAGTCATGTGATTCTCATGGCTCATACTGAATTTGATGGCACAAAACCTAAGACTTTTCAAGTGAACTATTAACTGTCAGATGAAGTATTCCTCATCCTCCATTGATTAATTAATTTTGCCCCCAACCTAGATAGAGAATTTTATTTTATTCCTGTTACATTTGATCCTGTTTGTTTCAAACCATCTTTATAGGCTGCCATTCTTTAAAAATATTGCATAGATACTGTGACTTTTTTAAATTCCCTTTTGCAGGGCAGTGTCTGGGGAGTCTCCAGTCTCCTTCTAGGAGTACTGGATCCAGACTGGATCTTTCAGGTAGGAGAGATACTCAGAGTGGCCAGAGGTAACTCACATCTATAGAACAAGAGAGGATCAACATAGAGGGTTCCATGCTCAAAAATACCTACTTGTTCCCATCAACTTTGATAAACTCCACTTAGTCTCCCTTTCAAGTTTCTTCACAGTATGTTTTGTTTTCCTTTTTTTTTCTTTTGGTTTTCATTTTAATATCTTACCCATTACAATCTTGTGAAAATGAATGTTAGATTGTATTTTTTTTGCTTGAACTTTATAATCCAATTCTTTTTATAATTTGCTAACATTTCACATTGAACAGAGTCAGAAAATATCTAAAAACCTTTTGGAAAAGAGCATTTGAGAAATAACAGTTCTTCTATAGTACTGGAAACCCTATTTTGCTTAAACAGCCCTTATAGTTAGGAAGTATAAGACTGAGAAACTATCTGATAGAGGGGACTTAAGAAACAGAATACTTAAGTGGAGTGTGATATTTTAGATTGGATCCTGTGACATTAAATGGATAAGGAAAAACTGGTAAATTCTGAATAAAACCTGGAGTTTAGTTAACAACAATGTAGTAGTTTTAGCTTCTTACTTTTAAAAGTGTACAGTGAAATGTAAGGTGATGATATTAGGGGAAACAAAGTAGGGGAGGGAAATATGAGAACTCTTTTTACTATCTTTGAAACTTTTCTCTAAAATAATATTAAACCCAAAATTAAGTTATTTAAAAAATAAAATAAATTATTATTTTTTATACCAAATTATTTCGTAATTCTGATTTCAGTGACTTCATAATAATAGTAGTAAGCCAACCCTGTTTGCTTATGGTGATACATACAGCAAATATTTGGCTTTTATGTGCTATGTTGAAAACCTCTTTTTCAAATTTTCCTGGATTTTTAATTCTCATAAAATTCATACCTTGATGCTGTTTTATTTTGCTAATTTATAAGAGAGAGCTAAAGTATTTTTGACAAATATTTTTTGCTTCACATTTAACAACTCTAACAAAACCGTGCCAGCTCTTTCACATAGCATCATGTCGTGCAGGCAAGCATGAGTGGACAGTTTCATGCACTGCAGAGAAGAGAAGGCTTATAGCATAGGTGTTTCCATTTTCCTCAGGGGATAATTACCCTCCCTGATTTTGATATTCCATAGTCTCATTTCATGAGGACCCAGTGGTCCCAGCCTTCCCAGAATTAGTGCCAACTCACCATATGCCTTTAGACAAAGAATATGGGAGAGTGGGAAAAGAGCTAGGTCCATCCTTCTCCATCAGATTCTAATTAGTCACATATAGACCTTTAGATCCTTTGTAGGATCTAAAGTTTCTCTAGGATTTTTCATATTTTTAGGCCCCTGCATCATTTCCTTCATCTACCTTTGGTTACTCAAAGAGATACAAGTATATTTCCTGGGCCTTCATTCTAACAAAACTTTCAGCCCTTGATTCTTAATTTCAGGGCTACTGACACACAATTAATAGCAGAGACTGTGGGCTAATGACAGACAGCAGGTGTCATTTCACACTGCTCTTAGCACACAGTGCCTGCTTCACAAACGTTCATCAAATGACTGAGTGCTTCCTAGAGACCAAGGTGGTGGCTGTGACCTCTCCTCACTGCAGAGACCTCATTATTCCACCATCTCGCTTCTCACTATATTCTTTCCTGTGCTGGTCTCTCGAAAGCCCTCTCACCTCATTTCTTCTGATCAAATCATGGCTGTGGCTCACATTCCAACACAGGCAATATTTACATTTGTATAGTTATCACAAAGCTGTTTTAGAATTGCTTTCACATACATATTATTTTTGAAACTAACATTAATGATATGATGTTAACAAATGAATTATTGTTATCCCATTATATGAGTGAATAAACTAAGGAATAAGGCAATTTTAAAAGGTAAAAGGTCTTAAAACCAGTAGAATCCTAGATTAGGAATCAGATCTTCTCTGACTGCTGAGCCAAAATTATTTCCCATCACAGTACTTCCACACTATCTTTCTGTATGAGTCTGGAAAGACACCTCTTGATGAACCTTTTCTTAAATCCCTAAATTAGAAAGCATTAATCTCTGGGGCACCTGGGTGGTTCAGCTGGTTGAGTGTCAAACTTTGACTCAGATCATGATCTTGTGGTTCATGGGTTCGAGCCCCATATCAAACTCACTGCTATCAGCCAGAGCCCACTTTGGATCCTCTGTCCCCTTCTCTCTTTGTTCCTCTCCTGCTCGTGTTCTCTCTCTCTCTCAAAAATAAATAAACATTATAAAAATATATTTTAAAAAAGAAAGCATTACTCCCTCATTGGAGTTCCTAGGGTGCTTTCTGCCTCTCTTTTGGTACATGTCACATCCTATGCTCATTATAGTGTATATTATTATTTTACTTGGAATACTACAAGTTCCTGAAGGGCAGAAACCATGACTTACATATTTTTATTCCAAAGTATGTATAGCACAGCACCCTGCATATAATAAGAGCTCAATAAACGCAAGTTGCAATTTCTGTAACCAATGAGCAAATGAATGCATTGGTTACCTTATTAACCTACTTAAGTTTCTTATCCTGGCTTTTGAATAACTTAGTGTTGCATTACCTTGCATATAGTAGTAAGAGAAAAAAAGCCACATTCTACCCACAGGTATAAATAAACTTGGTCCAGGTATAAACAGGAACTAGTAGGTAATTGGAGATTTGGCTTTTCTATCAAGGTTCCCTGGACGTAGTCTTAGCAGCACATACAGAGTTTCCTTAGAACCAGAAGAGACTGTCAGTGAGCCTCCTGGGAAGAAGACATGGGCAAGAGGCAGGTGAGTGTTAAATATATTCACCTGCCTCAGCTCCAGTCTTGTCTTAGTGCTGCAATACCTATCATGCAGTTTAAGCAGAGACCAGATGTGGACCTCTAGGAAGTACAAAAATATACAAACCAGTATATTTTTCCATAATTAGTGCATACATCTGCAGAACTTTCCACTCTTGAAGGGAAGGCAGGTGGAATATGGTAAGTGGTTGAAAATTCAAAGTGTTATTGGTTGATCCAATCTTGATCCAAGAAAGCTCCAAGGAAGATGAGGAGGAACCTGGGAAGAGTGGCTGCAAGCACCATTATTGGGAAATGGGTATTGTGGAGAATGAATGGGAAAATGAAGATTGAATACCTCTTTACCCAAGGTTGGGGAAATGTGGGCAGCTATGGGATCTTTCGGGTACTGGACCAGGCCCAAAAGATATATTTCTTATTCCAGAAGAAGTCTGCCAGTGTCTGTCTTGTGTCTTGAAAATAAGCACATAAAATACTGGAAAAAAGTTCTATAGTACAATGAAAGGACTTCTTTCCTTAGATACCATAGAGACCCCAGAACTTAGTGCTTTCAGTTCTAAAAAACAAGGAAAATAGTAAGAAAGAATTCTTCATTTCTCCATGATACAAAATAGAACCTGCTGAGAGGAACATCCATGGCAGACAAAGTAGAGGAGATTATGACGTAACAGGGGCATACTTGAATATATGAGAGTAATATGCTAGGGAGAGGATAAGAGAGAAAGCATGAGTGATCTGTAACTCAGAGCTCTTCTAAGATACTATAGTCCTGTTCGGGAAATTTGGCTTCCCTCATTCCCCCAGAGTACAACAGAAAAAAAGATGAGCAAAAGAGAGAGAATGGAAATCTATATGTTTATATGAACACCTGTGAGTAGCATGTATGAGTCTAGTGTGACATAATATAATAACAGCTAACACTTAGAAAAACCACGGGCCAAGTCCTATGTTAAGTGCTTTTTCTGTGCATTATCACATTTATTTTCACAGCAAACCAGTACGGTAGGCATGATTAACATTATTCTACTTTATAGCAATGGATCTTTAAGTCCATAATTGTTGAATATTCTGCTCATGATGACACGCCTAGTAGCTTGTTCTGACTCTGAAGTCAATGCTCTTAACTAGTATGCAAAGGTAAATGTGTGGGAAATTCTGTGACTGATGGCGGGAATGTGGAATGTTATACATATCCTGAAGGAAAGTCTCTATATTCTTCCTGCTGAGACTAGAACATGGGAAATCTCACTATTTTCTGTTCCCAGAACTAGTTGCTTTTCTCGAGGAAAAGAATTATGTCAAAGGCATTAAAAAACCCGGCTAGAAACCACTTTCTAATGAACTACTTTGGGGTGATAGTGTTGGTTGGAGGCCTGGAGGTAA
Source organism: Panthera tigris (assembly GCF_018350195.1). Classification (NCBI taxonomy): domain Eukaryota; kingdom Metazoa; phylum Chordata; class Mammalia; order Carnivora; family Felidae; genus Panthera; species Panthera tigris. The sequence continues at coordinate 63,339,658 of NC_056669.1, read as the reverse complement.
GGTACAATCCTTTTCCACCCAGCAAGCAGTACTGAGCTCTGCTCATGTGTGCTGCTATGAAAAGGAGGCAGTGGTGTCCATAATATGTATTTCAGTGCCTCGTTCTTTGCCCCTTGCCCTGAGCCATGGCCAGAAGATCTCTAGGCCAATGAGTCCCTGATCAGCTTCCCACTCTCTATGTGTCAAGAGAAGGGTATGGAGGACAAATTTGTTTGTCAGAAGGAGTAAACAATGTTCAAAAGGCAGGATCTGACCTCAGTCTTTATGGATGAGTGCGGTATTTAATAGAAAGACACATTCATTTATGTGTTTTCAAAAGATATCCTGTGACCACAGATTAAAATAGTTGGGCTACCTGACAATATTCTTCCTTCCAGCTTTGTAAGATCTGCCTGTCCTTACATTTTATTCACATGCCCTCTTGCCTCCCTTCTCCTTACTCCTCTAGGAGAACCTGAAACAATGGCTGATATTTACAGACCCAATCTACCAAGTTACCTGAGACCAGGGTCATATCCCTGGTTTTCAGACCGAATGGGTATGTTTGCTGTGACAGTACCCTGGGTATATAAGCCGAGGGTATGTCCAAAAGATGTGTATCCTGATAGATAGATAGATGCCTTCTGCCAGCAACATACCCTGAATTCACATTCCTCTGCCCCTGATCTACTTCCTGTGGATCCCAAAGCTCCAAGGGATTCATTAATTCACTTCTTAATCTATATTCATTTAATATTCATGTGTTTTCCAGTCACTGTCCTAGGCATTGGGCTCACAGTCATGAAGGCCAGAGTCTTTTTTCCCAAATTTTATTGAGATGTAATGGACATATACCATGTAAGTTTAGGGTGTAGAATGTGAGGATTTGATACTCATATATGTTGTAAAATGATTATCGCAATAAGGTTAGGCAAAATCTTCATCGCATCACATAATTACACATTTTTGTGGTATTTACTCTCAGTAACTTTCAATGATATGAAACACTTAAGATTTACTCTCAGTAACTTTTAAGTATATGAAACTGTATTGTTAACTATAGTTACCTTGCTGTACATCAGATCCCCAGAACTTACTCATCTCATAAGTGGAAATTTACCCCCTTTTACCAATATCTCCCTGGATTTTGGAAAACTGCAGTGTAATGAAGAGAAAACTCAATGCGTGAGGGGGTTGTGCACTGGGGGCAAATGCTTTTGAGGCACTTGAGTGAGTTTTGGTGAGATGTCTCCTAAATGGAATCTTAAATCTTGAATCAGCTGATAAAGATTAGGGGATGGGCACAATAGTAAGAGGGAAAAGTGTAAGCAAAGTATGAGACTGATTGTAATGTGTTTTGGGAGCAAAAACTACTTGAATATGTCTGGATCATGGAAACCATTTACAGGGTCACAAGAGATGAGGCTAGAGAAATATATAGGGATCAATATATGAAGTGCCTCCTATATATGACATTGAAAACATTTCCATTTTTATCTGAAAGCAACTGGAGAGTCATTAAAGAACTTTCCAAGAACTATTTTCTATTTCCACAAATAAATTCTGAAGAAAGTGTGCTGATCAAAGACCAATGGCTCACCCAAATACTAAACTTTGAAACTTTTTCTGACATGATCTTATACTTCACATTTCCTTTAGGCAGGAAAGAAATCTTTGTGAAATGACTTCCTAATTAAACAGAGATCTGGAATGAACAAAGGAGAGACCATCTATATTCATTGACAAAGGACCTGGGAATGACATGAATAGTGACATTCAAATATTTAATCAGGTGAGAGGGATGGGAGTGCATTTTGATTCTGGGAGACTTTCATAAAAAAACAACAAAAAGCCTTAATGGAAATGTGTGCTTGCACATTTAAAAGTGACTTTGTTTTAAAAGAAGTTATTTTATGAGTCATTTGGAGGAAAGTCTGATTTACTAACATGTTCGTCTCTTGTCTGATAGCATAAGCATCTCCATTATTTGTAGTATTGTTACAAGACTCCAATACTCCTCAGTGCTTTTAGTCATGCTGGGGAAAAACATCACTCTGGTCAGTGAATTCATCTTGGTGGGCTTCCCCACTGCCCCATGGCTACAAGTCCTGCTCTTCTTCCTCTTCCTTGTGGTCTACTTGCTGGTGATAATAGAGAATCTTATCATCATGCTCACTGTTTGGATCACTGGCTCCCTCCATAAGCCCATGTACTATTTCCTGAGTAGCTTGTCCTTTCTGGAGGTCTGGTATGTCTCTGTCACAGTCCCCAAGATGCTGGATGGATTCCTTTTGCAGAAACGGCGCATCTCCTTCACAGGTTGCATGACCCAGCTCTACTTCTTTATCTCGCTCGCCTGCACAGAGTGTGTGCTTCTGGCAACCATGGCCTATGACCGCTATGTGGCCATTTGCCACCCTCTCCAATACCCAGTCATTATGACCACAGGTTATTGTGTACAGCTGGTGGCGTTCTCCTATGTAAGTGGTTTCATGGTCTCTGTCATCAAAGTTTATTTCATTTCACATGTTGCCTTTTGTGGTTCTAATGTCATGAACCACTTTTTCTGTGATATCTCACCAATCCTTAAGCTGGCTTGCAAAGACATGTCCACAGCTGAGCTAGTGGACTTTGCTTTGGCTATTGTCATTCTTGTCTTCCCACTCATCACCACTGTCCTTTCCTATGTATACATTGTCTCCACCATTCTGCGGATACCCTCCACCCAGGGAAGGAAGAAAGCCTTCTCCACCTGTGCATCCCACCTCACTGTGGTCATAATTTATTATACAGCCATGATTTTTATGTATGTTCGGCCCAGAGCTATTGCATCATTTAATTCCAACAAACTAATCTCAGCTGTGTACGCAGTCCTCACACCCATGCTAAATCCCTTCATCTACTGCCTTAGAAACCAGGAAGTAAAAAATGCTGTCAAAAAGACCATGGGGGCTGGGCAGTGCCTCCTGCTTAGCTAAGCCCTGCTGCCTTGAGGAGGAGACAGTGTTTCAGCAAGGATATCATTCCTATGACACTTTTCATGATTCTGCTCATTAGTGTTATTCTATAGATCTACATTCTGAAAGAGATCACAGCATGGGATGAGAGGAAAAAAATTAAAACTAGGAACAGGACACATTATATATTGCTTTAATCTTGAATTCATTTTAATACATACTGTATATATATTTTATAATTACTTTGAAATGACAGAGTAATAACTATTTGACATATAAGTTGGTGTTATTATCACTTTACATATAATAAACCATTTTATTCCTAAAAGAGCTCTATGAGTTAAGTATGATTACTTGCCTGATCTTATGGATCAGGACACTGAAACACACACGGAGAGGTTAAATAAGTTGTTCAACATTGCATACTTTTTTTTTAAGTCTATTTATTTTGAGAGGGAGAGAGAGAGAGAGGGAAAATGAGCAGGGGACAGGCTGAGAGAGAGAGAGAGAGAGAGAGAGAGAGAGAGAATCCCAAGCAGGTTCTGCACTGTCAACACAGAGCCCGATGCAGGGCTTGATCTCTCAAAGTATGAGATCATGACCTGAACTGAGATTAAGAGTCAGACACTCAACTGACTGAGCCACCAATGACTGACAATGACAGACACTCAACTGACACGTGCCCCCAATCTTGCATATTTAATAAATATAGAAACCATTATTTGATAATGGAGTCTAGTTCCACAATCTACTATATTAGATTCTCTCTATATCTAAGAGTCTGTGATAGTAGCTCTAGGGGCACATTAGTTAACACACACTGATGCCTGGAAGGAACAAGCAATACAATTCCAATCAGTAAGATATGGGTAGATGTGATGATAAGTGATAATAGTGTGGTAGTGGTGGTGGTGGTATTGGTGGTGATCATGCTATTTGTTATTGCACATTAATAATATTTTTATCATTTCACAATTTTTTTCCAATTTTAGCCTCCTTCTAGGACTGTAACAGCTCATTTCTCATTATAGGGATGGGATCAATAGTTTTATGACAGATGAAATGATTTGTATTACTACAACTTTTGCAGTTGATATGTGTCTCTTGAGAAACTGTCTTCTGGCTCTTGAATTCTTGTGGCCTTCCATACTGTAATATGGCTATTATCAGCAAACAAATGGAATATCATTACATCAATGTATGTTAGTGCTGAAAGCCTCAATACATCAATATAAAATATGACCTACACATAAATAAGCTTAAAAGTGCATACAAATTTTTCTAAGACACATGAGATTGTTAGATACCATTGAGGGATCTGTTGATTAGAAAAAGAAATGTACCAGGGAGACTTCAACAGAATTGAGACTGAAATTGAGAAAAAACTGAAACTAAAATATGAAAAAAAAATCAGAAAGGGCTACCTTGCCTCTCTGTATCTTAACCTATTTTAAGTAGGGATCAAAATTGGTCTTCTGATTGTTGAATGTTAGTTTTTCTTATATGTATATTGCTCTTATAATGTTACTTTACTACTTAAGAATTCTCAATATGAATTAAATAGGACCTACTCTTTCTATTTATTATTGTTATTTTAGAATCATTCTAGCACTCATGAACCTCAATAATATCTGATCTTTTCCCCACCTACACCAACTCAATTTTGTTTTTTACTGATCCTCAAGATGAAACATCCATTTTGATCACATTAGTCACCTTAAAGTACTCAATACTTACAATATAATAAGTCTTATATTGCTTAACTTCATTCATTCATTATTTTTTGTGCCCCTATTGTTTGGACTATGACGACCTATGAGGATATACTGGTCAACAGCAACAACAACAACAACAAAAATAGACATAGATTCTTCTTTCAAACAGCTCAGAGACAAGTGGGTAAGATAAAGGCATGATTATCTTCAGTGTTATAAGTGTGGTGATGCAAGTACAGAGAAAATTTTTCAACAGAAGTAACATTTAGGCTAACACTTGAAGGAATTAGACAAATGAAAAATGGTGGGCAGTAGTGAAGGTCAAGTGTTGCAGAGATAGGAAAGGCCAAGGGACAAGAGAAGTAACAGCACACTCAAAGACCTGAAAGATGATTAGCACCAAGTGACATGAGGAAGAAAAAGGCCACATGAGGAAATAGATTCATGTTTACCTACCCAAATCTTACCAATTGTTGGATTTTCTTACTATCTAGATATAGGCATATAATAAGTTCTATACAGGCATTTTCAGTTTCTGCAAGTACTAGATCTTCAGCGCGAATCACTTCCATCAGGTCAATGGTAGTCACTGAGAGAGTGAAGCAGGGACAAGTCCTCAACTGCAGCACCTGTTCATTCTTATTGATAAATGTCCGTTTGCATTTGATTCCTCACTAGATTGTGAATTCCTCTAGGGCAGAAACCAACCTTTTTCATCCTTGAGTCTACAATGCCAGCCACAGTCCCTGACACTGTAGGCAACTGTGCTGGTTATTCTCTATCCTCTCTCCCAAGTCATCTAGTCTTTGCACCCCTTTAACCCTCTGTGTATCCCCCAACTCTCAGGGGGTGGGAGGAATTGATTCCATGAACTGTACAATTCTGGCTCTGTTGGCCTCCGATTTCCAATTTGGTTGGGCCAATATGAGACACCAGTAGGAAACTGAAGGATGCCAGGCAAGAGATGATTCCCTGGGTGGGTGACTGGTAATAACTACAGGTCCTGCAACAAGGGCACCTCTTCAAGGCTGCAGCCACCACTGGGTTTCTGCACTGCTAATCCTTATGTGACTCAACATTCTTTGTTGGTTGTCATCACCTTGCCCAACCTCAGTGAATAGTCATGGCATTTAATTCTACTCAAAAATTTCAGCAGATATCTCTTTCTGTTTCTTGCTGGAATTCTGACTGATATGGCACTTGATAAATATTAATCAAGTTGAAATAAATCTCATTGGGAATGCTTGGAATAAACATACCAGTCTAAAAACTCGTATGTGTTTAGATTTTAAATCAATAGTATCGCATAAGCAAACATTGTTTTCTACTTAAGTATGATATATGACAGAACTTGAATTAAACCATTGGGGTGCCTGGGTGGCTCAGTAGGTTAGGCATCTGACTCCTGGCTTCGGCTCAGGTCATGATCTCATGGTTCATGGGTTCAAGCCCCACCTCAAGCTCTACACTGTCAGTGTGAAGCCTGCTTGGAATTCTCTCGCTCCCTCATGCACTGCCCCTGTTTTGTGGAACAAAACCATTTGTACCACACTTAATTTTTCACATATTTCTCCATAAATACCTTCTACTTTTCTTCCATTCACATGATACCACTGCCAAACTGAACTGATTGAGACATCTGAGCTAACACATTCAGCAAATTTAAACTCAGATGTTGAGTATATTGTTCCCAGTTCTTCTGCCATTTATTGTAAGACTGTATACTCCATTAGGAAGCACTTAGTTCCTGTCAAAAGTAGCTTAAGTTGGTTTACTTACTGCGCAGAACTAATCCCTTACTTTTTCCTTCTTAGGTTGCACTTCTTTTCTTCTCAGACTAAGTTAAACCATATTTTAGGGTCTGTAAAAGAATTTCCCCAATATGTTTTTCTAGGTGCTTCTAACTCATTCACTCAGGTTTACTAATAAATAACATAATCGGGCTTTTAAAACAGTCTCACTGGCAATTGGGTACCTAGGAAAATAATTGAGAGGCAAATATTTAGCTTAAGCCTCTGACATTTCCAGTTGTTGGCTTCTAGTTTTAGTTAAGTTATTAGAATTTGGATTTCTTTGAGCTTCTGTTTCCTCATCTGTGAAATATGGGTCATAACATCTACCTTTAAAAGTTGGCATGGAGATTATATAAAAATGAATATATGCGATGAAGGATAAAAATCATATGACAATCTCAAAAGATGCAGAAAAAGCATTTGACAAAATTCAACATCCATTTATGACAAAAACTCTCAACAAAGTAGGTTTAGTGAGAACATAACTCAACATATTAAAAGCCATATATGAAAAACCCACAGCTAACATCATACCCAATGGTGAAAAACTGAGAGCTTTTCCTCTAAAATCAGAAACAAGACAAGGATATCCACTCTCACCACTTTTATTGAACATAATACTGCAAGTCATAGCCACAGCAATCAGCCAAGAAAGAAGTAAGAGGCATTTATATGCGTAAATAAGAAGTTAATCCATCACTATTTGCAGATCACATATTATGCATAGAAAATCCTAAAGACTCCACAAAAACCTACTATAATAATAAATAAATTCAATAAAGTTTCAGGACACAAAATTAAAATCCAGATATTAGTATAATTTTTGTACATGAATAATAAAGTAGCAGAAAAAGAAATTAAGAAAACAATTCCATTTACAATTGCACCAGAAAGAATAAATATCTAGCAATAAACTTAACCACGGAGGTGAAAGACCTGTACTCTGAAAACTATAAAACACTGAGCAAAGAAATTGAAGATGACACAAACAAATGGAAAGATATTCCATGCTCATGAATTGGAAGAATTAATATTGTTAAAATGTCCATACTACCCAAAGCAATCTACAGATTCAGTGAAATCCTTAACAAAATACCAACAGCATGTTCCATAAAACTAGAGCAAATAATTCTAACATTTGTATGGAACCACAAAGACCCCAAATGGCCAGAGCAATCTTGAGAAAGAAAAACAAAGCTGGAGTTACCACCATACCAGATTTCAAAACAGACTACAAAGCTGTAGTAATAAAAACAGTATGGTACTGGCACAAAAATAGACACATTGATCAACAGAACAGAATAGAGGGCCCAGAAATAAACACACACTTACATAGTCAATTAATCTATGACAAAGGAGGCAGGAATACATAACTGGGAAAAGACAGTCTCTTCAACAAATGGTATTGGTAAAACTGGACATCTACATGCAAAAGAATGAAACTGAACCACTTTCTTACAACATACACAGAAATAAACTCAAAATGGATTAAATACCTAAATGTGAGGATTGAAACCATAACACTCATAAAAGAAAACATTAGGCGGTAATTTCTTTGGCATCGGCCATAGAAACATTTTTCTGTATATGTCTCTTCAGACAAGGGAAACAAGCAAAATTAAACTATTGGGGCTATACCAAAATAAAAAGTGTTTGCACAATGAAGGAAACCATCAATAAAACAAAAAGGCAACGTGCTGAATGGGAAAAGATATTTGCAAATTATATATCCAATAAGAGGCTAATGTCCAAAATATATAAAGAACTTATACAACTCAACACCAAAGCAAAACCCCAAATAATTTGATTAAAAAATGGCAGAAGACCAGAATAGACATTTTTCCAAAGAAGACATACAGATGGCCACAGACACCTGAAAAGATGCTCAACATCACTAATTTATTTGATAATAAATGCAAATCAAAACCATGATGATATTCTACTTTATACCTGTCTGAATGGCTAAAATGAAAAAGGCAAGAAATAACAAGTGTAGGTGAGGATGTGGAGAAAAAGGAAACTTCAGGCACCCTTGGTGGGAAAGTAAATTGGTATAGCCACTGTGGAAAACAGTACAGAAGTTTCTCAAAAAATTAAAAACAAAGAATTACCAGGGGAAGTGTCAAGATGGTGGAGTAGTAGGAAGACCCTGGGCTTGTCTTGCCCCTCAAACACAGGTAGATCAACATCAAATCATTTTGAACTCCTAGGAAATCCATTTGAGAATTAGAGAACAATCTTCACAATTAGCAGGAGAGACTATACCAGATACACGATGAAGAGAAGTGAATCAGGGAGAGAAAAGCCACAGTGGCATGGAGGGGAGGGAGCACTTTTCAAGGGGAGAAGATGAAGAGAAAAGGAGAGAGGTGGGAAGAGAGCAGCATATAAGGTTTGTGCAAGAAACACACACCTTCCCCAAAACCATTGACTGGGTGAGTCGAGAGAAGCTGACTATCGCAAGTTTTTGTAACCAGAGGAGGATAAATTCTGAGGTTTTAGAGGTCTGTGCCATTCGCTAGAATCAAGCCAGGTGGGTGGTGGTGCTTCTGGGGAGAAAATGGAGGGTGGAGGCCCAGGAGTGGACAGTGGATAAAATGGTGTCGGTATCCCCTGGGTTGCACTGGTAAAGAATATTCCCCTTCTTGAAGTACCATTGGAAGAGGGTATATTGCCTTTCCAAGGACCAAAGACCTGGTGGTCACCATTAAGTCACCAATGGAGGACAGAGCTGGGCAAATAACCTGGCTGCAGCTTTTCACTCTGCCTTACCATAAACTCCAGGCATCTGTGTGACCATGCACTTGCTTTTCTAGGACAGAATGGAGCCAGGTGCAGTGCTGCATGACTCTTCTCTAGAGGAAGGGATGGGTCAGTGCCTTGACAGGTCCTTTAAGATTTATAGCTTTTAATCCCAGCTGCATGCTAGAGATAAAACACAGGAGCTGTGGTGCCAGGTGTGCCAACTGCCCAGGCACAGAGTGAGTGCAGGGGTTTGATGGAAGCCTGAGACACAGGAGGGGAGATTGTTTGCTTTTCTGTGAGGGCTTCCTGAACAGCAGCAGGCACTAGCAACCCTCCCTGGGAACAAGAGAGCAGGGTGACACCATCTCCACTTCCCCTCCCCCAGCAGAGTCAGTGAGCAACACAGTGCCCCCAGTGGAAGCTGAAGCTGTTTACACCAAACCCTGGCCTCCTGCACCCTGCAGGTGCATCTTTACTAAGGCAGGTCTGACTGTGAACCAGCACAACAGGCCTCTCCCTCAGAGGATCAACACAGGCCCCCGCATGCACCATGTCTACTGATCATAGATGTTCTGATGTGTCAGCTTCAGTTCTGTTGGAAATAGGGCCAGCCTTCTTCTTTTTAATCAGTCTTATAGTTTTTTGTTCATTTGTTGATTTTTTAATTTCCTTTTCTCAATTTTTGGATCAGGCTTCTTTCTTTCTTTTGAATCAGGCTTACAGGTTTTTGTTTTCCTGCTTGTTTGTGTTGCTGTTGTTCCTTTTCCTTTTCCTTTTTGCTTTTTTTGGGGGGGCATCAGGGTTTTTTTTAAAAATCAGGCATATTTTAACAAACAAATCAAAGCACACCTAGCTAAAGGTCCAAACACTCTCCACTGCAAGCAAGGAGGAACTCTGCAGAGGACTGACCCATGGAAAGAATAGCCAAAATGTAAGAGCAGAGTGCACACAGTATATATCAGAAACATTTCCTAAAGCACCAGGTCCTGGGTGGTGTATGACCTCTTTTTAATATAGATTACTTTCAGGAGCAGGAAACATAATAAACTTTCATAACACTCAAAAGACAGAAACCTAGACAAAATGACAACAAAATGGAGGAATGCTCCCCAAAAGAAAGATCAAGAAGAAATCACAATCAGGGATTTGCTCAAAACACATAAAAACAATATATCTGAACAAGAATTTAGAACACAAATTATAAGACTACTAGCTGGGCTTGAAAAAAGCACAGAACACACCAGAGAAACCCTTGCTGCAGAGATAAAACACCCAAAAACTAGTTAGGCCGAAATAAAAGTCTATAACTTAGATGCAAAACTGACTGAATGTAATCACAACAAAGACACAAGAAGCAGAGGAAAGAATAGGTGAAATAGAAGATGAAATTATGGAAAATAATGAAGCTGAAAAGAAGACGGAAATAAAACTATTAGATCACAAAGGTAGACCTAGGGAATTCAGTGACTCCATAAAGCACAATAATATCTGTATCATAGGAGTCCCAGAAGAAGAGTGGAGGAAAGGGGCATAAGGTTTATTTGAACAAATTATCGCTGAGAACTTCCCTAATCTGGGGAAGAATATAGGCATTGAAGTTGAAGAGGCACAGAAAATTCCCCTCAAAATCAACAAAAACAGGTCAATGCCAAGTGACCTTTCATGTATCACAGCGAAACTTGCAAAATACAAAGATAAAGAGAGAATTCTGAAAGCAGGTAGGGACAAAAGGTCCTTAAACTATAAGGGTAGACACATAAGGTTAGCAGCAGACCTGTCCTGTGAAACTTGGCAGGCCAGAAGGGAGTGGCAGGATGTATTCAACATGCTAAATGGGAAAAACATGCAGCTAAGAATACTCTATCCAGCAAGGCTATCATTCAGTATAGAAGGAGAGATAAAGAGTTTCCAAGATAAGCAAAAACTAAAGGAGTTCATTAACACTAAACCAGCTCTGCAAGAAATATTAAAGACCAAAAACAACAAAGACTAGAAAGGAACACAGACAATCTATAGGAACAACAATTTTATAGGGATTACAATGGCACCAAGTGCATACCTATCAATAAATACTCTGAATGTAAATTGGCTAAATGCTCCAATCAAAAGACACAGGGAATCACAAAGGATTAAAAAAAAACAAGAGCCATAGATATGCTAATTACAAAAGACTCATTTTAGACCCAAAGACACATCCAGATGGAAAGTGAGGGGGTGGAGAAGCAGTTATCATCCTAATGGACATCAAAAGAAAGCCAGAGAAGCCATAATAGACAAACTAGATTTTATTTTATTTTGTTTTACTTTATTTTATTTTATTTTATTTTAGACAGAGAACAAGCAGAGGAGAGAGGTGGAGGAGGGAGAGACAGAGAGAAAGAGAAAGAGGGAGAGAAAGAGAGTATCTTAAGCAGGCTCCATGCTCAGCACAGAGCCTGATGTGGGACTCAATCCCACAACCCTGGGATCATGATATGAGCCAAAATCAAGAATCAGACACTCAAATGACAGAGCCACCCAGGTGCCCCTAGACAAACTAGATTTTAAACCAAGGAGTGTAATAAAAGATGAAGAAGGACACAATATCATAAAAAAGGGGTCTATCCAACAAGATCTAATAATTATAAACATTTATGTCCTCAAATTGAAAGCACCCAAATATAAAAATCAATTAATAACACTTAAAGAAACTCATTGATAATAGTACAATAATAGCAGAGGACTTTAACACTCCACTTACAACAATGGACAGATCATCTAAGCAGAAGATCAATGATAAATGACACACTGGACCAGATGGACTTAACAGATATATTCAGAGCATTTCATCCTAAAGCAGCGGAGTACACATTCTTCTCAAGTGCAAATGGAATATTCTTCAGAATACATCACATACTGGGTCACAATTCAGGCCTCAACAAATACAAAAAGATTGAGATCATACCCTGCATATTTTCAGACCATAATGCTATGAAACTTGAATTCAACCACAAGATAACATTAGGATAGACCACAAATACATGGAGGTTAAAGAACATCCTATTAAAGAATGATTGGGTTAACCAGCAAATTAAAGAAGAAATTTACAAAATGCATGGAAGCAAATGAAAACGAAAACACAACAGTCCAAAACCACTGGAATGCAGCAAAGATGGTCATAAGAGGGAAATATAGAGCAATACAGGCCTTCCTCAAAAAGCAAGAAAGTCTCAAATGTACAACCAAACCTTACACCCAAGAAAGCTAAAGAAAGGACAGTAAATGGAGTCTAAAACCAGCAGAAGAAAGGAAATAATAAAGATCAGAGCAGAAATAAATGATACAGAAAACAAACAAACAAACAGTAGAAAAGATCAATGAAACTAGGAGCTGGTTCTCTGAAAGAATCACCAAAAGTGATAAACCCCTAGCCAGAGTTATCAAACAAACAAACAAACAAACAAAAGACAAAGGACTCAAATAAATAAAATCATAATCTAAAGAGGAGAGGTCACAACCAACACCACAGAAATACAAACTAATATAAGAGGATATTATGACTAATTATATGCCAGCAAATTGGGCAACCTGGAGGAAATAGATAGATTCCTAGAAACATATAAACTACAAAACTCAAATGGGGAGAAATAGAAAATTTGAACAGACCCATAAACAGTGAAGAAATTAAATCAGTTATCGAAAATCTCCCAACAAATAAGAGTCCTGGGCCAGATGGCTTCCAAGGGGAATTCTACCAGACATTTAAAGCAGAGTTAATAGCTATACCCAAACACAGAAATGAAAGGAAAGCTTCTGGACTCATTCTATGAAGCCAGAATTACCTTAATTCCAAAAACAGACAAAGACCCCACTAAAGAACAGAATTACAAGCCAATATCCCTGATGAACCTGAATGTAAAAATTATCAACAAGGTACTACCAGCAAATCAATTCAACAACATTAAAAGAATGCTTCATCATGATCAAGTGGGATTTATTCCTGGACTGTAGGCATGGTTCAATATCTTCAAACCGTAATGTGATACACCATATTAATAATAATTAAAAAAAGGATAAGAACCATATGATCCTTTCAGTAGATGCAGAAATAGCATTTGACAAAATATAGTAACCTTTCTTAATAAAAACCCTCAAGAAAGTCAGGATAGAAGGAACATACCTCAACATCATAAAAGCCATATATGAAAGACCCACAGCTAATATCATCCTCGATGGGGAAAAACTGAGAGCATTTCCCCTGAGATCAGGAACACAACAGAGATGTCCACTCTACTGTTGTTCATCATAGTATTGGAAATCTTAGCCTCAGCAGTCAGATAACAAAAACAAATAAAGGCATCCAAATTGTCAAGGAAGAAGTCAAACTTTCACTTTCATCTTTGCAGACAAAATGATAGTCTACATAGAAAACCCGAAAGACTCCACCAAAAAATTGCTAGAACTAATATATGAATTCAGCAAAGTTGAAGGACATAAAACCAATGTACAGAAATTGGTTGCATTTCAATACACCAATAATGAAGCAGAAGAAAGGGAAACAAAAGAATCAATCCCATTTATAATCACCACAAACCATAAGGTACTTAGGAATAAACCCAACCAAAGAGGTAAAAGATCTGTGCTCTAAAAACTATAGACCCTTATGAAAGAAATTGAAGAAGACACAAAGAAATGGAAAAATATTTCATGCTCATGGATTGGAAGAATGAATATTGTTAAAATGTCTAAACTACCCAAAGCGATCTACAATTCAATGAAATCCCTATCAAAATAACACCAGCATTGGGGTGCCTGGGTGGCTCAGTCGGTTAAGTGACAGTCTCTTGATTACTGCTCATGTCATGATCTCGTAGTTTATGAGATCGAGATGGAGGCTGCTTGAGATTCTTCCTCTTTCTCTTCCCCTCCCCCTCTTGCACTCTCTCTCAAAATAAAGAAATAAACTTAAAAAATAATAACACCAGTGTTTTTCATAGAGACAGAACAAACAATTCTAAAATTTGTATGGAACCATAAAAGACCCTGTATAGTCAATATAATGTTAAAAAAGAAAACCAAAACTGGAGGCATCACAAAACCAGACTCCAAGATGTACTTATACAACACAACACCATACAACAAATAATTTGTTTTTAAAAAGGACAGAGAACATGAATAGATATTTTTCCAAAGAAGACTTACAGATGGCCAACAAATACATAAAGAGATGCTCAACATCACTCATCATTTGGAAACGCAAATCAAAACCACAATGAGATATCACCTTACACTTGTCTAAATGGCTAAAATAAAAAAGAAGGGTGCTTGGGTGGCTCAGTTGGTTAAACATCTGACTCTTGGTTTCAGCTCAGATCATGATCTCACGGTGTGCAAGTTCAAGCCCCACATCAGGCTCCTCTCTTTGCCCCTTCCCTGCTCATTCTCTATAAATAAATAAGTAAACAAACAAACAAACTTAAAAAAAGAGAGAGAGAGAAAAAGACAAGAAATAACAAGTGTTAGTGATAAGGGTTCCCCGAGGCAGTTGTTAGTAATACAGTTTTGGGGTCTCTTCCTCTGAACAGCAGGACTCCTTAGGTTTAGGGTAGAACCGGGAATCTGACTTTTTAACAAGCACCCAGGTGATTCTCACCTTCGTAGAATAGTAGGACTATAGCTAGGAGGTGAGGATTAAATAATTAGCCAAGCTACTGATTAATGTGAGTGAACAAATATTTGGTGAGGTTGTGGAGAAAAAGGAACCATGTAAAATTGATATAGCCACTGTGGAAAATACTATGGAAGTTCCTTAAAAAATAAAAAAAAACAACACCACATGATCCAATAATTCCACTACTGGGCATTTCCCAAAGGAAACAAAAATGCTAATTCAAAAATATATATGCACCCCTATGTTTATTGTAGTATTACTCACTATAGCCATATGGAAGAAACCAAAATGCCCATCAATAGATGAATAAAGAAGATGTGGTATATATATATATATATATATATATATATATATATATATATGTACATATGTACATATACATACACACACACACACACACACACACACACAATGGAATATTACTCAGCTTTATAAAAAAGAATGAGATCATACAAATTATAACAACATGGATGGGTATTATGCTAAGTGATATAAGTCAGTCAAAGAAAGACAAATACCATATGATTTTACTCATATGTGGAATCTAAATAACAAAACAAATAAAGAAAGAAACAAACAAAAAGCAGAATCATACCTGTAAATACAGAGAACCAACTGACACTTGCTAGAGGGGAGGGGTGTAGGGGCAAAACAGATGAAGGAGTGTGGTAGATATAGGCTTCCAGTTACGGAATGAGTAAGTCATGGGAATAAAAGGCACGGTATTCAGAACACAGTCAAGGATAACGTAATAGTGTTGTATAGTGACAGATGTTAGTTATTCTTGTGAGCATAGCATAACCTATGAACTTCTGGAATCACTATGTTGTATACCTGAAACTAACGTAACATTGTGTGTAATCTATGCTCAAAAAAATTGTAATGGTTATATGTGAGCATATCTGGCACAGTGTTTGACACATACTGTTTTAAATTAACAAAATACACTTAACAAAATACAAGATAAACAGTATTGCTCATAATATCTTTAAGACTTGGGAAGGAGTCCCAAGTCTTCCATGAAGCTTTCCTTATTTTTTTCTAACATCAAGCTTTTGCTTATTTATCCCCACCCTATTAGAAAGAAACGATCTCTTCCTGTACTTAACTCCTATTTGGTGTGACAATATCTTGGTATAGCATTCTTCTAGCCTCTGTCTTATACTGATAATAATTCAAATATACATATTATTTCTCATACTAGATAGTAAGTTTCTTACACCATAGATATTTCTGTATATTCACAATTACTAAATATTTATTTATTATCTATTCAACAGTCAATAGATATTTGATGAGTAAATCCCTCTCTGAATGTATGTCATACTCTCAGTTGATAGTCACAGTGCCCATACCTTCTAAATCTTTTGCCATAGTTCCAATTTTTAAATACCCTATTCTTTCAAATTGTTTGATTTTTAGACTAGGTAAATATCATAGATTAGTTCTTCATATCCATTTCAATACTTTCTAACATGCTGAGGCTGGAACTTAAAACTAAAGTTTTCAGGTTTTCATTCATGTTTAGGTTCCTGTCTTGTGTTCATATAAGACTTTGATTCACACATTAGTAACGTACAGAGGGAGGCAGAGTATGGGACATTCATTTATCTGATATAAAGTATGGCCAAAGTTTGGGAGCCAGTAGATTCTGGTTCATCAGCCCTGCAAAGGAAGCAGCAGCAACAGCAGCAACTTTCTCTGTTGTGACTGAGAGGAGGGGATCCTGGAGGCTGAACATTGTTCCTGGGGCTCGCCTAATGTCCCCTATGCCAACTTTCACAATGATTTTAAAGAACCAAATTCTCTTTCTACTTCAACTAGCTAAGGTGAATTCTGTAACCTATAACAGAACACTGACAGATATAATCACCCTGGAAAAACTGCTCTATATTCTTTTTTGTTTGACAATTGGAAATATGATAGCATTTAATAGAGTTATTGGAAGCATTAAATTAGACAACACATATGTGAAGTCTTTAGCACATAACAGGCACACAACTTATTGTTAGTCTCTGTTTTCTGCAAAGAGTTGATCTTGCTCCTATGTATTCACAGATGTCCTTATCACCCTACTGACAGCATCCTTGAATTTTTAAAATAGAGATGACCTTACTCATTTGATTGACTAGGGTATTTGGGGGCAAAGGAATTAAAGTTTAGAATACTTCAAAGGTTTCTGGCATGAAACTTCAATGGCATGAAAGCTTCTACTTTCTAAGATATCTGGAATTATCCCAGAGTTCCAGTGTTTCAGTTATTGATAAGCAAATTAACCAAACCAATAAACTTTATGAATTGACAGAGCAAGGTTCCTTATAAGCCTAAATGGAAAAATACCATGTAAGCTCCACATTAGATGAATGGTGAAAATAACCACATAAATATAGTAATAACTATTTTCTGATTGAATTTCATAATTATTTCAGCTAAATTTATTTTTGATAAAGATTAATTGAATGGATAAACTGATATATTATATAACTGTGTGTTAAAATAAATCCACACATTAAAAAATTATTGCTATTCTTGCTCATGAATTTTAGTCAAGAAAATACATCCACATGAATGCTATGTAGATGACACCAAAATTCTACTTACGTTTGGTGGTGTTAACTCTAATAAAAAAAAGTATTTAACAGAGAACTAAGAAAAGTTCCAAATATTGGACAAAGCCTTCATCTGCTGCTACCACACACTTGCTGTTTTCAAAGCGAGACATATGCAGAGGGAATATTACAAGCAAAGACACATGCTGTCACATAAGATATGTGTCCTCAGTCTCTTAATTGATAAGCAGGCCTGGATCAGATCTGAGACACAAGGTCATTTCTTGTTCTGCTGACAAGTCTCAACAGCCTCTTTGTACTTTCCCCCAGACCCACAATGGCCCTCAAGGTCTTAAAACTTTGATAGTTAAAGGAGACATGGAAAGATTAAACAAGCAAAGAGGTTTTAATCTAAGGTTTAGCGCGAAGAAGCCATCAGCTGCCTGTTCTATGCGCCCTTTGCCTTGTCTCCTGCCCTCCTTTGCTTGGGATCCCAGTTTATTTTCTTCTTGGATCTCTAGAAATGCATATTCCTCCTTCTAAAACATCTTCCTCAGATTATTCTCAATAACTATTCACATGAAACACAAAAGAGAAGAGTATTATATGACATTTCAAAAAGAGTCAAGATAAGAGAATTTTCCTTAAAAGATAAGAGAATTGGCTACTACTAAATTTGCTTTACCCACCAAAGCTTGATACCTAGCCCTATGTGTAGTTGTTTGTCTTCCATGCTTGGGAGTACTCTTCTCTTGAGTGAAAGGAATAGAAAGAAAGTTGTGCTTCTCCCTAGAGTTTAGTGTACTGTTAACACTGTTCAATCATCTTTTGTGTATTTTGAGCCTCTCACTAGTACTTTCTGAGTAACATTAATGCCTTAAAGTCCTACATCATGAGTAATAGTTATTTCCCGAACAACCAGAGAGAAGGAAAATCAAGGCTTGCCAAAAGGATTAGGATGAATCACCAGGCTGATTTGCTAGGAAGACGTTGTTCTCTGTTTCCCCATCTGATAATTATATGGCATCTTCTTTGTTTGTTGACCCTCACAGATCACTAGGGAAATGTCTCTAACTTCTTTGTCACTGTTGCTCTTGAAAATCCTATAGCACTTGTGAACCAGGTCTCCAAGGATGTGTCTTTTAAAGAATGGTTGTCTCTACTGAGCAGTGGTCTTATTGCATCCTTGACCTGTTCAGCTATAGGTTCTGCCTGAATAAGGTCTGTGGGAAGAGTCAACATGCAAAGCCTGCCCAAGGTCAGTGGCAGGGAAACAGAATGAAAGCAAGAGAGAGAGGAATGGGAAGGGATATACCTCAAACAGCTATGGAGAAAAAACATACAAAACTGAAAAATTGCTCTCCTTTGGACTATCATCCAACAGGGGCATCCAACAGTCCCAGAAGTAACCTTTGCATTTTGGTTAATATTGCATTTTTTTCAACCAATAGCAGAGTAATTTTCCATTTCTTTATAATCCATCTGGACCCCAAAGTCTTTCCCAGGCAAGGAGAATTACAAAGTCATGTAACTCTTGAGTTTCATAGAGAAACAATTTTCCAGGATTTAGATCAGCCTCTTTTTTATTTGCTTTCCCCTTTCTTTCCCTTTTCCTTTCTGTAACTTATCTGCAAATCTTTCAGGTGGAGAGGCAACACAGGCCATATTCTTTGAGTACCTCTCCACAGATCTGGCCACTGGGCAACTGAACCAAGGTCTCCAAGCCAGACTCAACCAAGATGACCTACTTCACCCAGCGTCCTAAAGAGAAGTAAACAATGCACTATGGTGAGACATCTAATCTTTTTTATGTAGATTTTTTTAATGTTTTGCTTATTTTTGAGAGACAGAGAGAGAGACAGAGTATGAGCAGAGGAGGGGCAGAGAGAGAGAGAGGGAGACACAGAATCTGAAGCGGGCTCCAGGCTCTGAGCTGTCAGCACAGAGCCCGAAGTGGGGCTCAAACCCACTATGAGCTCATGACCTGAGCCAAAGCCAGATGCTTAACCAACTGAGCCACCGAGGCATCCCAAGTAAGACATCTATTCTTAATTAAATATGATAAATTATTTACTTATTGAGTGCCAACCATGCATCAGGACCTGTGCTAGATACTAGAGATAAAAGGACAAACAAGATGAAAATGGATAAAATTGGAATTTTCAAGAAGTTCACAAATATAGTAGTGGTGAAATGTAAGCAAAGTGATACATGTTATCATGATTATGATGCTCTAAGTTCCAAAATGTTACAAAACCAGATAGCTAGGGATGATGGGCAGGAGGTAGGTAATAGTGGGAGTTGGGTGGGGTTAGGGTTGGTTTTATAAAGAGGATGGATCTGAGTAGGCACTTTACAGGTGGCAAGCACTAAAAAGAATTTCAGGTAGAGGACAGAGTATGCACAACTGCACAGTCTTGAAGAAGGATGTTGCCCTGAAAAAATACAAATTATTGAGCTTTGGTTGAGTATCTAACAAAAAAAAGAAGATTAAGATATGATAAATGTGAGGGTCAGATCATGAGAGACCTGCTATGCAATGTAAGGAGTTCAGATGTACAGTTGTCACTATAGGACTTGAATTGGAGAGTTACAGGATCATATTTATTTTAGCAAAATCACTCAGTCTGGAACAGGAATACTGTTTAGCGCCTATATGTGTTGTTTTAAATGCACAATATACTTTTTGCCAGACTCTGTATGGGTTCTAGCCCCTTGCAATGCATGTCCACTCTACCTCTGCTGAGACTTAAACTTTCAATTTTCCTTTCCAGCCTACCCTCTACCCGAATGACACAAACTACCTCCCTTTATTTGCACTATTCCCCTAGTTCTCACCTAACTCACTATTCCCCTAGTTCTCACTATTAAATGCTAGCCACCTAACAGAGGTGGCCTCCTCTGACCGAGCCAAGATTCATTTCCTGACAAAGACCTTCAGAGTTAGGAAATGGTGGCTAGATGGAGCACAGCACGTCAGTAGCTGGATCAGAGGTCAATGTGCAGCGGGAAAGGCCATGTAGGTTTAGACCAACATGAGGGTCTAACGAGGGATGAGGTGAAAAGTATCATAGTACTAGGAGGTCTTAAATGTTAGACATACTTACAAGGCAGGTGACTCATGGGAAATGACTAGATAAATCAGGTTTTGGAACTTTAGGTTGATCACAAAGTCTTACATGGATGTAAAAGCTATGAGGAGCTTGGACATAAAAGACTTGAATAAAAAGAGAAATTGGTTTTAGTATGAGGGTCAAGATTGAAGATCAGGAGAATGGGTGACATGGTAAAGAAATAAAGAAAGAGCAGACTGTGGATATACAATTTGGGTGTGAACTGGGAGCATGGCAGTGAGAAGACAGAGAGGTGGGAAGCAATACCTAAAGAGGGAGGATTATTGCTTAGTTGAAAGAGTATAGATCTGGGGCACTAACAGTTTTAGCTTGTAATTCCATTTCCACAAGTTTTTACTTGTATGAATTTAACCAAATTATTTACCCGATTATCTGTAATGTGGGACCAATAATATCTACCTTTATTAGGTTGCTGTGAGAATTAAATGAGTTAAAATATGGAAAGGACATAGTACAAATTCTGCTGTGTGATAGATACCCAGTTAATGATGAATATTTTTATTATTGGACAGATTATATTGGAGAAGGCAGAGATGAGGAGGGAAGGTGATGAAGGCCAAGTAGGAAAACTGGGAGAAAGTGAAGGACAGTAGTCCCAGGTGGCCCTCATTCATGTTCTCAGAATGGTGGGTGTATGTGAAGATCTAGGTCATGCCTGAGGAAATACAGCAATATCAACTTCCTCAAAATTTCAAGAATAAATTACAAATTTTAAAAATCAAGGGAATTCAAGCTAACATTAGAGAATATGTAAAGTGGACTCATCTTGTTTTCTACATCTGGTCAGTGTGATAAGAGTTATTTTGTCAGATGTTGTAGGATTCTGTGCTGGAAATGGGGAGGGAATTAGTAAAAAGTTAAAAAAATGTGAAAAGGACTGATCATATATAACATCCTCCAGCCTTATCTTGATCCATTTCTCTCCTCCATGCGCCAATTCTTTCTAATCAAAATGCAAATCATTCCATCATTAACTTTTTATATCTACTTTGTGCCTTTGGATTTGCTATTGTTTCTCCTTGATATTTCTCCTCCACTCCAAAACTCTACAAGCTTCATTTCAGTTCAAATGGTACCTCCTCAGTAAAGGCTTTTTGAGTTCCTCTGACAAAGAGTTACTCTCTATCCTGGGTTCCTAATACTTAGTATTTGGTTGAGAATTAGAAAACTCAATATTCTATTGTAATGCTTATTACATTATATTCTAATTCTCTGTTCCCTTCTCTTTCTTCTTTACTAAACAGTGCCAAATTTATGTTTGTCGTAGTGTTCTCAGTGCCTGGAACTGTCATGGTAGGGTTGAAGGTGTGGGAGCTAAGGTTAGGCAAGGAGTCAGGGAGTGGAAAACTAAAGCTGACATTTTTAAAATGGTAATATCACCAGAAAGGTAGCAGCAATAGAAAATAGGCAATGGAGAGGAAAGAGGGATTAATTAATGGTACAGTGTTTTCAAGCAGATGCAAAAATATTACCAGTAAAGAAGGATTATTTTTAGAAAGACACATCATTGATTAACCAGATAAAAGTTGTAGGAAATGATTCAGATAAGAAGAATATGCCAGAAGCATTCTTAAAATATCAATAAGATCAGGTCATTTAACTGCTCAAAACCTTCCCAAGTGTCCCCAGTATACTGAGAGTAAAGGCCAACACGATTACACCTGCTTAAAAGGCCTGTGGTGACTCTCTCTCTCTAAAAAATAAATTAAAAGAACATCAAAGGCCTGTGGTGATCAGCTCATCATCACTTCTCCTATCCCTTACTTCTCTGACTTCATCTCTCCCTTCCACTCATTCTACTCCAACCATACTGGACTTGCTGTTCCTTACATTGTATCTCACCTTAGGATCTTTGAACTGCTTGTTCCCTTTGTCTGGAAAGCTCTTCCATCAGACAGCCAAATGGCTGTCACATTCTTCATGATTCTGCTCAATAAGGCCTATCCTGATCACCCTATTTGAAATATGAACCTGCTCAACTCTCTGCAGTTGTGATTTTCCTTACCTTGCTCTATTTATTTTATCCACAGAACATATCAGTTCTTACATTTATATCTCTATCATGTATATTCAAAGTCCTGAGAAGTACCGTATTTACTACCTGTATCCTTCTACTAGGATGTAACTTCTTAAGATTAGGGCTTGTTTTTGTCTGTTTTGGTCAGGGAGATATTTCAAGCATCTAGAATAGTGCCTGTCACATAGTAGGTGCTCAATGAATATCTGTGAAAATAATGAATTTAACATAAAAGAGATGGGGTCTCTGATAGATGGTTTTCCTGAAAAATGGGATGTGTAGAGCAGATGGAGGGACTGGTCTTAGATAAGAAGTAAAGAAGGAATGAGCAAAGATGTCAGAAGGTGAGCATAATGACTTGATAGTGGGAAGTTGAATAAATATGTATCCTAGAGCTTCATTTGTAAAATAGAAGGTAAAATTGTGCTGAGTGTCAGAGAAAAGAGTGAGGATGGCAGATTGGAGATCAGAGGCAAGAGTCTTTGAGAAACGTGGAGAGTGAATTGATTTAAAACATTGTGTAGGATAGCCATTGTTTGTGAATGAGTTGAGCTCCATGACCATAAATTTATGGCAGTAATCATTTGTCTTCTTTTTATTAAGTTTATTTTATTTTATTTATTTGAGAGAGACAGTGTGAGTGGGAGAGGCAAAGAGAGAGGGAGAGAGAGAGTCCCATGCAGGCTCCGTGCTACCAACACAGAGCCTGATGCTGGGCCTAAGCCAAAATCAAGAGTTGGACACTTAACTAACGGAGCCCAACTGAGCCACCCAGGTGCTCCTCATCTGCCTTCTTTTGTGAGTTTTCTCCAACAGGGCTCAGCTGCTCAGGTGCAAATAAGAAAGTCCCATTAGTTTTCTTCTGAAGGCAATATTAGGAACTTCTCCTATATACCTGAGTATATATCTTTTTTGTTTTAATGTTTATTTATTTATTTGGGTGGGGGGCAGAGAGAGAGAGAGAATCTTAAGCAAGCTCCATGCTGTTAGCCCAGAGCCCTATATGGGGCTCGATCACACAAATCATGAGATCATGACCTGAGCAGAAATCAAGAGTTGGATGCTTAACTGACTGAGCCACCCAATCGCCCCAAGTATGTGTCTTTCTTATGGCTGTAACACACTAAACTCTAATGGCTTGTTCACTTGTTTTTATCTTCTTCTCAAGACTTTGAATAGGGAAATATGACTTTTTCTTCTTTATATTTTCAAAATGCAGTGTGGGACCAGGCACCCATTAAGTATTCAATAGATCTTTCTCTTAACTATTAACAATACTATAAATTGTTTATGATTTGTTGAATTGTTTAATATTATATCCTTTTTTGACTCTTAAGGGAATCAAAATTTAGATAATCTGAGGTTTGCTTCAGATTATATAAAGTTAGTCAGAGATAGATCATGGACTAAAATTCAGGTCTTAAAATTATATGTCCCAGTGGTCTGTAGTTTTCTTCATGCTTTAGTACACTCTGAGTACTGGGGCCCCTTTGTCCATGTCAAGTCTCTTGTTATGTTACTCTTTTGTTTTCTATGATTCCTAAAATATCAGAAATGAATGAGTGTGCATTTACATGTAAAAATTCCTTCACAACATTGTACTGTAATTGTTCCAGTTTAGGCTAGGTGCTTCTATACTGCCTCACAACTGGGGTCAAAATGACCTCCCTGAGAGAGTTGTTAAAATTCATTAAAGGATAACTCCTTTTTAGTGGAGAAAGAAGTCAAATTTGAGTTATATTTTACTGTGGTAATTTTTCCCACACATATAACCAACTACTTTATTGGAGATCTGGGGGTTTTGGCCCACACAGTACATAATAAATCAGAAATCACTACTAAACACCTCGGAAATTTCACATCTTGTGCTTTTCAGTTCCCTAAATTCTGCTTTTCCCTTTCCAGGTCATCTCTATTGGTCTCCTCGAAAAAGATGTTTCTCTTTTCAGATTAATTTTGTTTATAATCTCAAGCCAACTTCTTTTTTTTTTTTTTTCAACGTTTTTTATTTATTTTTGGGACAGAGAGAGACAGAGCATGAACGGGGAGGGGCAGAGAGAGAGGGAGACACAGAATCGGAAACAGGCTCCAGGCTCCGAGCCATCAGCCCAGAGCCTGACGCGGGGCTCGAACTCACGGACCGCGAGATCGTGACCTGGCTGAAGTCGGACGCTTAACCGACTGCGCCACCCAGGCGCCCCAGTCTCAAGCCAACTTCTATCTCTATTTTTCTCTTTCTTCTATCCTCACTTGTGAAGAAAGTGTTTTTAAATTTCAGTTCTCTCTTTGATCCTATTGTGCTTTAGGAAACCTTCTGAGTTGTTGAATCTCCTGAGTCCCCACTCTCAAGGTAACTTCTTAAATGCAACTTGTGTTCAGCAATGTCCATATTGAGGAGGGTTTTCAGAGTCAAGGAGTAGAGAGAATTAATCAAGTAACACTTCTGACAGTATCAAAATTTTGAACCAGTCTTTGAAGAAGATATAGATGAACTGTACAAATTAATTTGGAATCAAATGTGAACCATTTTATATGTATATATAAAACCATTATATATGTATATATAAAGGCATTTTATATATACATATATACATGTACACATGTATATATAAAATAGTATAGTATATAGTATATATGTATATATAAAATACTATTATTAGGAGCCATCTAAAAAATAAAAATGTGCTTAATTATTCAAGAGAGCAGACATTCTTCATTCAATTTTTAAGTCCATGGCCCTAAAAATAGGCAAGTGATTGTTAACTACTTTGGCCAGCATCCTGAAAAGACCATCCTGAAGAGTGCACCAAAGGCAGCAATTCTCCTGGTCAGGAGGGTGTTTTCCAGTTGATATTTTATTTTCTCCAGAATTTTAACTACGCTGCTTCCCTGTCCTGCCCTTGGCACTTGTTCCAACCATGATGGTCTTTTGCCTTATAACAGCCTGTGAAACCTGGAAATATGCTGATAAGGAAAGTATTTACTCCTAGTACTACCTGACGACATTTCTCACCTAGATCTGTGGGACCAAATCCTGAATCTGACCTCATGACTCTGCTTTAAGATTCATTGTTTGTCTGTTTTGTGCTTTTACCAACTATTAAATCCTTTTTTATTTTTACAAGATTCTTATAATTATCACTTATTTCATCCAGTTGACAATCATAACTTATGTAATGATTTCCTCACTCTTAAGTATCATAATGTTATGAACCTCTTCATATATATGGTTTCTGGTATTAGTTTGAATTAAATTCTCATGAGTAAAATTATCTTAATAAAGGGTATTATTGTTTTAATGACTCTTAAACTTGGTATAGGGACTTTATAAACATTAACTTTAGCAAAATACATTAATTATTATTAGTTTATCAAAGAGAATTAAAATTTTCCTTTAACCACAGTTCCTTTTTTTTAAATTTTTTTTAACGTTTATTTATTTTTGAGACAGAGAGAGACAGAACATGAACAGGGGAGGGGCAGAGAGAGAGGGAGACACAGAATCTGAAACAGGTTCCAGGCTCTGAGCAGTCAGCACAGAGCCTGATGTGGGGCTTGAACTCACGGACCATGAGATCATGACCTGAGCCGAAGGCGGACACTTAACCGACCGAGCCACCCAGGCGCCCCTAACCACAGTTTCTAATGCTATAATTTTGTAAGTGGGAAATTATGGTGCTGGGAGAGAATTATATATATATGACAGCTCAAGCGTTTTTGAATATACAATGATATTAGAGGAATAGAGAGGGTATCTCTTCAGCCTCATTTATGTTTGCCACTATTTTTTTAAAAATTTTTATTTAAATTCTAGTTAAAGTACAGTGCAATATTGGTTTCTTTGGATTCTTAACGTTGTGTCTTTGGTGGATTTGTTTTCAGGCTCTGTTCTGACATCTGATTTTCTGGGGAGGATCTTGTGGCCTTTCAGGACTGCCAAATCACACCCTGGGACCAGACTGTGGCACTAGGGTTAAGTTTAATGATAAAGTACCTACAGCCTGAGGGCCCCTTGCTACTAATGTGGATCTCATTCTTTGATTTGTGCTATTTTCATTAAATCCTTTGTCTTTTGGTGTCTTAGTCATGTCAAAGGAAAATACCACCTATGTTAGTGAATTCATCCTGGTGGGCTTCCATACTTCCCCTTGGCTACAGGTTCTGCTTTTCCTTCTCTTCCTCATCACCTACCTGTTTGTGCTGCTGGAGAATTTGGTTATCATTCTCACTGTATGGGTTACTGGGTCCCTGCACAAGCCTATGTACTATTTTCTGGGCACCATGTCCTTTCTGGAGACTTGGTATATATCTGTCACAGTCCCTAAGATGTTGGCTGGATTCCTACTTCATCCCAATACCATCTCCTTCCTGGGATGCATGATCCAACTCTATTTCTTCATCTCACTTGCCTGTACTGAATGTGTGCTCTTGGCTGCCATGGCCTATGACCGTTACGTGGCTATATGTTGTCCTCTTCGTTATCCAGCCATGATGACCACAGGATTTTGCGTTCAGCTGACCATCAGTTCCTGGGTGAGTGGCTTCACCATCTCCATGGCAAAGGTATACTTCATCTCCCGAGTTGCCTTCTGTGGCAATAATATCTTGAACCATTTTTTCTGTGATGTTTCTCCTATCCTCAAACTGGCCTGCATGGATTTTTCTATGGCTGAGATGGTGGACTTTGTGCTAGCCATTCTCATTCTTGTGTTTCCCCTCTCAGCCACTGTCCTTTCCTATGGCTTCATTGTCTCTACCATCCTGCACATTCCCTCAGCCACTGGGCAGTGGAAGACCTTCTCCACCTGTGCCTCTCACCTTACAGTGGTGGTCATCTTCTATACAGCTGTGATCTTCATGTATGTCCGACCTCGAGCCATTGCTTCATTCAATTCTAACAAATTGATCTCAGCCATATATGCAGTCTTTACTCCCATGCTCAACCCTATTATCTATTGCCTGAGGAACAAGGAGGTCAAAGATGCCATCAGAAAAACCATGTCTAGTGGCCAAGCCCTTTTCTTGAGAGATTGTCTTTGCTAAAGAGACTCAGACATGCCTTCTCTTTTCATTTAACTTAATCTCAAAAAAACACCTACATTAGGTAAAAGTCTGCAATTATAAACACACTGACTTAGTACACAATTGAAGGATAAGAGGCAAAAAAAAAAATATCAGAGGAAATCTCCTTTTCTTTCAGGCCTTAATTAAATGCTTCTTTTTCTAACGTAGTAAGTGAAATAACCAGAACTTTAAGAGACATATATTGGTACTGGAGTTTTAAAATAATTTTATTTTTATGAAGATGCTAAGAGATAATCAGTTATTATCCAACTAGTTTTTATAGTTCTATCCATTTTGATTTTGTTTTGTTTTTATTAATTTTTTTAATTTTTTAAAATGTTCTATTTATTTTTGAGAGACAGAGAGACAGAGTACAAGTGGGGGAGGGGCAGAGAGAGAGGGAGACACAGAATCAGAAGCAGGCTCCAGGCTCTGAGCTGGAGCTCAACTTTTGGTTAGTCAGCACAGAGCCCAATGCGGGGCTCTAACTCACAAACCGTGAGATCATGACCTGAACCCAAGTCAGACGCTTAACCAACTAAGCCACCCAGTCACCCCAATTTTGTTTTGTCTTAAAAGCCCCCTTTTTCTTAGGGGGAGTAAACAAAAAGAGGTTCTGCTATCATTAACTTCATGGCTAGGACCTGTTTATTGCTTCCTAGAGGGTTAGGGGCCTGGTTCCTTTTATAATCAATTGATGATATCTCATTTTAATCACTTTCTCAAATTTAAGAAAATATGAAAGAAAAACTTCTTTTAGGCTGTAACAGAAATACCGCAAGGTAGACAGCATGCAACACTTATCATGGCAGAGAGAAAGCAAATTTAACATACATTTGTGTGTATATATGTGTTTGTGTGTATAAATATAGTTATATATTATTATATGCAATATTTACACATAACAATTATGTAATTTTAGAACATAAAAATGTATAGAGTTTCAATAAACTATATGTATTTAATATATAACTTCATGCTTTAGTTTTCTTCCTTTGTTGGAATTTCTACATGTGTAATTTTTCAGATGTTATAGAGTCAGCAGCGAGACCTTCAGAAAACCTAGTAGCAATTCATTAAAGCCCATTCCTTTTCAGGTAAAGGAAGCATTGACATTGACAAGAGGCCACAAAAGTGCTTTTGCTTAGATGGTACTTGGCCTAGATGTGCAGCATTTTCCGAGGTTTCCGAGAACATTCCTTTTCTCATTTGTTTCCTTTTTGATTGTGGAAAGGCAGATGCAATATCCTACTATATACTTTCAGTCAGACATTATAAAATGATAGACGAGAGATGGATTCTGTCTGGCTCAGCAACAATATTGGATGAGTGAATTAATGAAGTATAGTCTGTCGAGTGTTTAAGGATGGCAGGCATACTATTTTATCCCAACACTTTGGAAACCACATTACATAAGTTTAATTGGGTTATTGATACCGTATTTGCTTTGTTTTGACTTTATTTACATTGTAACTACATGGTCTTCCCATTTTGTATTAAGTTTTTGTATAACGTCACATGGGGTTGTTTTAATTTAATTTTATATAGATTATTATATTTTACAGACTGTGGTAGTTTCCAATTTACCTGAACCTGTTATTTCCTCCTGGTCTTCCTTATTTGTAGCCTAACAACTGTACATTCATAATAATATATATAATTTTTATTTTATTTTTTTATTTTTTTACTGTTTGCTTATTTTTGAGAGAAAGAGAGAGACAGAGTGTGAGTGAGGGAGGGGCAAAGAAAGAGAGGGAGACACAGAATCTGAAGCAGGCTCCAGGCTCTGAGCTGTCAGTACAGAGCCCTACATGGGTCTTGAACTCAGGAACTGCAAGATCATGACCTGAGCCAAAGTCAGATGCTTAACCAATTGAGCCACCTAGGTGCCTCTGTACCATTTTTCTTTAGTCAAAAAGAAGCGCTATGGGCCATGGCCCTCACACAGGCACTGAAAATAATATAAGATGCTCTATCTTGAATCATATCATTTCTATCCCATCTTAGAATTTTTTTAGTCTTTGTGTCAAAAGACAGCAGTGTTGGGGCGCCTGGGTGGCTCAGTCGGTTGAGCATCCGACTTCAGCTCAGGTCATGATCTCACACTCTGTGAGTTCGAGCCCCGCGTTGGGCTCTTTGCTGACAGCTCAGAGCCTGGAGCCCACTTCAGATTCTGTGTCTCCCCCTCTCTCTGCCCCTCCCCTGCTCATGCTCTGTCTCTCTCTGTCTCAAAAATAAATAAAAACATTTTTAAAAAATTTAAAAAGATAGAAGTGTTATGCTGTATATATTTCTGCTTGAAAATCTTTGTTAATTCCTGATGGCCAATTAGTGCTATTTTGAAACCTCACAACATTATTTTTTATTCTTAAAATTCTTTTTAATTTTGGTTAGGTTAAGCAGCCCTGCCTGTGGTCATTTATTATTCTAATATCAACTATCATCTATATTTATGAACTGACATTCCTTTTCTAGTCTAGACTGTCTGATTTTTAAAGTTTTCTATACAGCCATTAGATCAGTTGTTATACAAATCCTCTGTGTACTTACTTACCTTCTAATTTATTTGGTGAACTGGATTTCCAAGAGAGTTAACTTATTGTTTCTATAACAGTGCATTGTTCTCTCTCCATTTATGATGTGTTTGCTTTTTATGTTTCTTTTACTTTAATATTTAAAATATTTTACTTTCAAATGTTTAAAACATTCAGAAAAGTAGAAAAGGGTACAATTAACAATTTCATCCACAACTCAGATTTTAAGAATTAAAGATCAAAAACTATACGTAATTAGGTTTCATATTGTGCTACATATTTAATGTTATACTCCAGTTATAACTATGTTATTTTGTTCAAAATTCGAAGAGTGACATTCAAGAAGGAAAGACAGCGTGACTTGTATCTGAAAAGAAATATGCAGAGAAGGAGGTGGATAGAAAAGACTATAGTTTTCCTGGATTTCCATCAGACAGTGAACCAGCAAGAAAGTGATGGATAAATTGTCAAAACTCAGGGTAGCCAGAAGTTTTCTAGGTGACTAAATTGGTAAAATTTTCCCTTTACTGCAGAAAAATGTATATTGAATGTACAAGTAAGGGTGCAAACAAATACATAGAACCAGTAGGAGATGTATATTAAGAGATTTATTATGCAGTTGTGGGGATGGCAAGGCAAATCTGAAATTTATAGGGCAGGCTGTCAGAAAAGGCAGCCCGGAAGTCTCAAGCAGCTAAAGCTGCTTCCCACAGGTGAAACTTCTTTTCCTCAGGGAAGTCTCAGTTCTGCTCTTACAGCCTTTCAACTGATTGAATCAGGCTCCTCTAGATTATCTAGAATAATCTTTCATACTTAAGGTCACCTGATTATGGACTTTAACCACTTCTACAAAATACCTTCACAGCAACACCTAGATTAATGTTTGTTTGAAAAACTGGGGACTAAAGCCTAGCCAAATTGACACATAAAACTGACCACGACGGTCCATCTCTTGTCAACTTGGCACTCATACACATCTCTTTAAACCACACCCTCTTCAAATAAAGACAGTAACAAAGTCATACTTCTACCTACCACAATACAACTTAACTTGTGTATATTCTAACTGAAAATATGCTAACTCTTGCTCCAGAAGATGCAAAGTCCTTAGAGGATGTTTGCTCTTCTCCTGTAACTCAAATACTGTGATATAAAGTTAATTTCTTAACATATCTTATGTTACGTGGTATAGGGATAAAGGAGATAAGGAAATGAAAACATATTTGTGAGATATATATATATATATATATATATATATATATACACAAAATATTGTGTGTATTCATAATAGAAGAAATACTAATAACTAATAAACTATTATAAATCTCATTTTATTTCTGAAACTGCTCACGGGGTTTTAACTAGTATTTGTGATTGCCTTCTTCAACTACCCATTCCATATTCTTTTTGCTCTAAAAAAGCACCTCAGCTGTTCATAGTTTTTTGCTGGGTAGGTTAACCCAAACCTTCATTTCTGAAGAGTCTGAGTCATTAGATGTACTGTCTGGACTGGTTTGTTGCAATTTTCCATTAACTATAATCACAGTTGTGGTAGTTTTAAGAGATACCTAAGGAGTCTCTTGTACCCCAGACATACTCCTTCCTTACCTCCATTATATAATAGTAACCAATTTTCCCTTGGATTAGGATCAATCACCTATTGATTCAGAGACATGAGGAGACTAAAGTGACCAGGTGGCAGTCTCAAATTCCAGTTCAATGAAATTATTGTTGTACCTCCTAATGGAAACATACCTTCCTTTGGGACTAAGACCTCTAGGCCAGGAAAGTCACAGGGACAGGATGCAAAAATTTTACTAAGACTCACTAGGGGTAATAAGGAATGGAGCCACTCCTATTTTTACCCCTTGATTGCTGGATATATGCCTATTGGTAGTGGGAAAATGGCACTATAGATTGGATGCTGATTCAGAGCACACACAGCATCCTGGAGGACATTTCTCCAGCCCTACAAAGTAACACCATCTAGCTGGTACTGTAACTGGCCCTTTAAGAGGTTTTTCCACAATACAATCCAACCAACTACTTCAGTGATGGTGGAGAAAATGGTAAGATCAGTGAATTCCATGAGGATGCACCCATTGCTATAATTCATTTACTGTGAAGTGTACTGCATTTATTGATCTGAAGCAATGCTATGTGGAATAGCACGGCAGTGGATAAGGTCATTCTGTAAGTCCACAGATAGTAGTTTTGACATAAGCATTGCATTTAGGAAAGGCAAATCTATATCCAGGGTTAGTGTCTCTTGCAGTGAGAACACAGTGCTGCCCCTTCCATGTTACAAGTGTCCCAATATAAGACCCATGTCAGAGGGATAGTTGTCTATTTTTTTCATTGATATATAACTTAGCATCTCACATCTGGCACATAGGAGTCCAATAACTGTTGAGTAAGAAAATTTAAAAAGAAAACATATCTATGGAGGGAAAATAAAGCAGGAAATCCTGTATGCATTTGTCTTAGTTAATTTGCTCTGAGATACTTATGTTCAGTGAAAGGATTACCTCTTGGGGAAAGACTAAGAGTCTTGCTTCCACAGCTTTTCTGAGACCATGTAGGGTCTTCATTATACCATGGGTCTTGGAGCAGATTGGTAGTACTAGCCCAAGACATGGTCACTAAATGCACAGTCAGGGATGTGAAAATGGCCCTCTGTTTTCCTTTACAGGTGAAGGGTTCCCTCTGGGCCAGCAGAGCTCATTTACTGACAGAAGAAAGCAGAGGTGGAAGGTCAGGAATCATACCTAGGGGATTTATTAAAATCCTATCTCCTAGACTAGGATTTCCAGTGAAGGAATAAATCAGCTGGGGAGAGATTTCCCTTTAAATAAAGCTTCTAGGGAGGAGAGGGAGATCAAAGTCATTGTCCTCACACAGGAAGGCAAAAGAACCACCCCCTGGCTCACTGTGGCCCTCAGGGAAAGTGAGACCAGTCATTTTAGGTTCTACTTTTGGGTTTTCTCATATCCCCTTCCTTGGATTTTTCCTTTATTCAGCTTTTCCTTCAGAGCCCAATAGGAGTGGAAGCATTTTTAAAAGCCTAAGCAGTGACCTCAGCCTGACAATTGTTTGAGGGCTAGAAAAATTCCTTTACAGGGTAACTGATCAGAGAAGCAGCCTGTCCTAACTCCTCACACAAGAGAGGAGACAGGCAACCTCTTATTCCTATCTGACTCTTCTCTCAGTAGTATTGGCCATTCAGAGACAAGGCTACTCATTCCCAGAGAAGGTCTGCAAAGCCAGAGAAGGCCCTGTCTCACTGACCTCCCATACCTCCTCACAGCAGATACTTTCCCAAATTCTGGCAAAAGCCACTTTATTCACCAATTTCTATCTGCACTCCTTGGCTCCCTCATATAAGCTATTACATCTTGCAGTAAAATCTACTAGCAGTGTCTCCTGTCCATCTGAGGTAAGGATTTTATCTTTGGGAGATATGGCTTCCAGGCCATAAAAATAATAATAATAATTAATAATAATAATAATAATTAAGGACAAGGAATTTTTTTTAAAAATTTAATGTTTATTTTTGAGAGAGAGAGAGACAGTGTGAGCAGGGGAATAGCAGAGAGAGAGGGAGACACAGAATCCGAAGCAGGCTCCAGGCTGAGTCACCCAGGCACCCAGCGCTAGGAATTTTGAATATGGGTCTGGAATGTGTTGAGCTGGATAATGTAAGTCAGCTGACAAAAATAAATACGTAGATAATACAGAATATTGTAATATTGTCATTGTGATGCATAAGTTACTTTTAATTCTAGTATAGATGCTAAAACTATGCACTTTGCAGGAGAAAACAGTCCCTCAGTTTTTTTCCCGCTAAGTCAATACCTCTTTCCTTCTATCTATCTCATTCATCTATACACACTGAGCAAATGGACTTCTCATTCTTATAGGATTTTCTGGTTCCTTAAACACTCTCAATTCTTCTATTTAAAACCTCCCAAACTGGCTTTTCTTGATTTATTTCCATTGCAAATATCTAGCCAATCACTAATTATTATTGTTTCTGCCTCCAACATGTGTTTATTATATATGTGCTATTTTCCTGATCCATTTTACCTGAATGACCACAATCACTTCTGGACATATCTTTGTTGTTGTTCCAAGTTTGTATTTAAATTCTAGCTAACATATAGTGTAATATTGGTTTCAGGAGTAGGATTTAGTGATTCATCGCTTCCATATAATTCACTCTTGTCCATCTTCTACCCATTACTCCTTCAACTATAACCCTACAACTATAAGGGTTACTTTAAAAACTTTTTTAATGTTCACTTATTTTTGAGAGAGAGACAGAATGTGAGCAGGGGAGGGGCAGAGAGAGGGAGACACAGAATTTGCAACAGGCTCCAGGCTCTGAGCTGTCAGCATAGAGCCTAACCCAGGGCTCAAACTCACAGACTATGAGATCATGACCTGAGCCAAAGTTAGATGCTTAACTGACTAAGCCACCCAGGCACCCCTAAGAGTTACTTTTAAAAATTGTCTGATGTCACACGTGTGTGTGTGTGTGTGTGTGTGTGTGCACTGCATTCCATATCCCCTAGAAGTACAAGCATGATTTGGAGCATATCTATCTCTCCAAATTTATCTCAGTTACTACCTGCCTCATCAGTCTTCATTTAGCTTCTCAGAAATTACAAGCTGTTTTCTATTTCAGAGATTCTGCATTTAATGCATTATATGCTCAGGAGCCTCTTCACTCGTCTTCATTTGAATCATTTATACTCATCTTTATTTTTTTAATTTTTTTTGTTAATGTTTATTTTTGAGAGACAGAGACAGAGCACAAGGAGGAGAGGGGCAGAGAGAGGAGACACAGAATCAGAAGCAGGCTCCAGGCTCTGAGCTGTCAGCACAGATTCTGACGTGGGGCTCAAACTCACAAGACCTCAGATCCTGACCTGAGCTGAAGTCAAACACTCAACCAACTGAGCCACCCAGGCGCCCCCTATGCTCGTCTTTAAAAACTGAGCTTGAAATTCACACTCTCAGAGAGGTATTTTCTTTTCTGTCTTTTTTTAAAAATAAAAATAGTATTTTTTTATCAAGTAGAATTACTCATCATGTGAGATGGGGCATCCCTTCTGCGAAGGCAGAAAGGGAGAAACATGATTTGATTGACACAGAAGAAGAGTAGAAATAGTCTCCCTTTTCTCATATTCTAAGCCCACATAATACACAAAATATAATCCCTGGAGGATATTAACCATGTAAATCCTTGGATTGAGAGTAACTTGTTCTTCAAGTGTTCAAAAGATGAGCAAACATTTCTACTAAATTTTAACTTGATAAATGAGCAATGTTTTGCAATACAAATAGTATGTGAGGTCGAACATCACATGATCATGAATGAGCCAATGGTTCTTTTCTGTCTTTCTCTCTCTCTTTCTCATTGCGGGATTGTTGGTGATCATCTTCCATGCTCAGATCCTGGGTCTCAGACGGCGGTGTTTAGCAGAAATCAGTGATTTTTCAGAATGTTGGAAGATGCCCACAACTGACACTAGTGTATTTTTTGTCACTTCAAAGAACCTATGGACAGTCTTTTGCTTTTCCATTCAAGATTAAGCTTAGAAATGCTTTGCTTCATTCTAGGTCAGGCTGCCTGAAGATATAGACCCTTCCTCTGCTGCCTTCTTGCCAGTTACATTTTTTAAAATATAATTTATTGTCAAGTTAGCTAACATACAGTGTATGCAGTGTGCTCTTGGCTTCAGGAATAGATTCCCATGATTCATTGTTTACATAAAACACCCAGTGCTCATCCCAACAAGTGCCCTCCTCAATGCCCATCACCCATTTTCCCCTTCCCCACATCTCCCCCGCCATCAACCCTCAGTTTGTTCTCTGTATTTAAGAGTATCTTATGGTTTGCCTCCCTCTCTGTTTGAAACTAATTTTTCCCCTTCCCAACTCCCATGGTCTTCTGCTAAATTTCTCAAATTCCACATATGAGTGAAAACATATGATATCTGTCTTTCTTTGACTGACTTTTTTCACTTAGCATAATACCCTCCAGTTCCATCCACGTTGTTGCAAATGAAAAGATTTTATTCTTTCTCATTGCCAAGTAGTATGCCAGTGTATATATAAACCACACCTTCATTATCCATTTATCAGTCAATGGACTCACTCTTCCCCTCCCCCACTCTGTCTCTTTCTCTCTCAAAATAAATACATAAATAAATAAATAAACATTAGATATGTTCTTTCTATACCGACGTTCTTGAGGGTTTTTATTAAGAAAGATGCTGTATTTTGTCAAATACTTTTTCTACACCTATTGACAGGATCATATGGTTCTTATCCTTTCTTCTACTAATGTGATGTATCATATTGATTGATTTACAAATATTGAACCAGAGAGGTACTTTCTTAAAATTTTTTTTAATGTTTATGCATTTTGAGAGACAGAGAGATATGGAGCATGAGTGGCAGAGAGAGAGGGAGACACAGAATTAGAAGTAGTGAGATCATGACCTGAGCTGAAGCTGGATGCTTAACCAACTGAGCCACCCAGGCGCCCCAAGAGGTATTTTCTTAATTACCAATCTACATGTGAACCACTATCTCTTCTTTTTCATTATGATAATTTTCACAGTTTGTGATTACACCTATTTTTTTTTTAGAGAGGAGAGGAGGTGCAAGTGAGTGAGGGGCAGATAGAGGGAGAGAGAGAGAGAGAGAGAGAGAGAGAGAAGCAAGGCTCTCCGAAGCACGGCACGAACTCACCTGATGTGGCACTCAAACTCACAGACTGTGAGATCATGAACTGACCTGAAGTCAGATGCTTAACTGACGGAGCAACCCAGACGCTCCTACCCTATTTTTCAATGCCGCTCATAAGAACGTAACTGAAGATAAGTGTGCTCCTCAAGATAAGTGTACACTTATCTTTTTTCTTAAATAGTTTCTTTTTTTTAAATGTTTTTATTTCTTTTTGAGACAGAGAGAGACAAAGCATGAGTGGGGAAGGGGCAGAGGGAGAGGGAGACACAGAATCTGAAGCAGGCTCCAGGCTCTGAGCTGTCAGCACAGAGCCCAACGCGGGGCTCAAACTCACAGACTGTGAGATCGTGACCTGAGCTTTAGTCGGACGCTTAACCAACTGAGGCACCCAGGTGCCCCAAGTGTACACTTTTCTTGATGAGCAGTGAGTAATATATAGAATTGTTGAATCCTCTATTGTACATCTGAAACCAATTTAATACTATGTGTTAACTGTACTGGAATAAAAATTTTAAAAAATGAAGCCTGTGCCTGGGTGGCACAGTCGGTTAAGCATTGGACTCTTGATATCAGCTTAGGTCATGATCTCATGGTTTGTGAGTTCAAGCCTCCCATCAGGCTCTGTGCTGATGGTGCAGAACCTGCTTGGGATTCTGTCTCTCCTTCTCTCTGCCCCTGCCCCTGCCCCGCTTGTGCACACACTCTCTCTTTCTCTCTCTCTCTCTCTCAAAATAAAGATATGAACTTAAAAAATAAAAGTAAAAATCAGAGATGGTGAAAAACAAAAGAATATAACTTAATGTGGTCAGGTGTTCTATATGTTATGTACTCCACTCTATGTTTGGGAGCTATCTTGTGCTTGGCACACAAGAGGCATGGGAGGGGATGGCTCTTTCTCTCTCCCAAAATTTGCTTCTATGTCAAGAAAATAGTAATGTAAGATACCTAGTCTTTACTCTCTCCTCATTTCTTCTCAAGGAAGGGAGGAACATAATCCAATTACACAATGAACTGAGATAAATTTCTTTTTTTTTTTTTGGAAGATACAATTGCTAGTACTTGGCCTATCCTGTTCCCCTTTCCCACTCTTCCTTCCTTGTGGGAAAACTGACTTATTCCTATATTGCCTGTGATTGCAAAGGCAATTATGTCCATTTGGGGGTTGGTATTAGGAAACCCATTGCTGACTGACATATAGGCTTCATTCTCAAATTTCTGTTTTATGAAAAATAGGGGTGACACTTTGGCCTGCACAAATATCTTCTTTCTCAATTGGTTCAAAACCTGGGTGGGAGAGAGGGAAATACATATTAGCCCTCTCAAAGACCCTGTATCTCCTGAAAAGGAGGCTGGTTAGCATGTGCCCAGATTGTCCCTTTAATCTTTCCCATTAAGTTGCTCCACATTTTTCAGAAAAAGTAAATGGCAGAGTAGAAGTATAAGGCAGAGACAAGCCCAGAATTATTGCACAATGGGACTCCCCTAACATTGAGGGAAACATCAGAAGTAGGGAAGAAATGTGCTCTTTTGCAACATGTTATCGGTACATAATGGTGAGTTAATTCATGAATGAAAAAGTATAATACAATATGATAAATCGAACAACTAATCTTGCTGATCAAAGGCTATAATATTATAAAGCCAAGGAGTCTCCAGATATCACATCAGAACTACTTTACCTAGATCTTGTGTAATTTCAGACAAGCAAAGAAACCACAGAATGGAGCTCTGGAACTCCACCTTGGGAAATGACTTCACATTAGCGGAGATTCTGAATGACAGTGGGGTTCCCAAACTGCTTTTTGCAACAATCGCTGTCCTATACATGTTGGCCCTGACCAGCAATGGCCTGCTGCTCTTGGTCATTATAATGGATTCCTGGCTCCATGTGCCTATGTACCTTCTACTTAGCCAGCTATCTCTCATGGGCTTGATGTTTGCATCTGCAGTTACTCCCAAAATGCTTGTGGATTATCTGCATGGGGAGAACACCATCTCCTTTGAAGGCTGCACCTTTCAGATGTTAGTAGTTCTCACTTCAGGAGGTGCAGAGGACTTACTACCGGCGTTCATGGCCTATGACAGGTATGTGGCTATTTGTCATCCTTTGCACTACATGGTCCGCATGAGGCCAAGGATATGCTGGCTCACAATAGCCACATCTTGGATCCTGGCATTCCTGAATGCTGTGATACTCACCTCATATACTATGCACTTTCCTTTCTGTATGTCTCGGAAAATCAGGCACCTACTCTGTGAGATCCCACCCTTGTTGAAATTGGCCTGTGCAGATACCTCCATATATGAGCTCATGGTATATGTGATAGGTGTGATCTTTCTCATGCCTACCCTTGCTGCTATCCTTGCCTCTTATACATTTGTCCTAATTGCTGTCCTTCACGTGTCCTCGGGTAAGGGAAGGAAGAAAGTCCTCATCACATGCTCTTCTCACCTGACTGTGGTAGGAATGTACTATGGAGCTGCCATGTTGATGTACATCCAGCCCAATTACTACCATAGTCCCCAACAGGACAACATTCTCTCTCTATTTTATATTATCATTACTCCAACACTGAACCCTCTTGTCTATAGTCTGAGAAACAAGGAGGTAATGGAAGCCTCCAGGAGAGTACTGGGGAGATTCACTTCTGCCCAGAGATGGTAGATGCCAGTGTCATGTGGAAGCCCTATAGCTTCTACATGGGACTCCATATCTGCACTTGGTCTTATGCTGGCATCTTCCACGTTTTGAAAATTCTGAAAATCTGCCACACTGGAGATTAAGTCCTCATTTGGCCTTAGAGACACGAGTTTGTCTCCATTAGCCCTATGTTTCACTAGCTAAGGATATTTTCATTTTTCTGATCAATACCCCAGGATCTGGTTGAAATTCCCGTTCCGTTCTAACAGAGATTATCTTATTTTTCACTTCATGTTTTTTTTTCCCTCCCCTACAACAGTTCTGTACTCAACCATACAGGAAGTTGGCCAGAATTTTTTCTTGATGTTTCTATTTAAACAGGAAATAAAAACTAAAGAGGAAAATGAAGATACTGAATGAAGATACAAATGTTAGACTTTACTACTTGCTGGTGAGGAAACTTCTCAGTTCTTAATTCTTTACTACTGTGAATCTGTAGTCATATAATATTAAATGTTTTATTGTGGAGAGATCTTTCCAGATCTATATCAGAGCTCCGGACTCTGGAAAAATTCCTATCAGATACCTATGTTCTGGATTGTAGCATCAGCTCCTTAAGCTGCCCATATTACATTAGGACAGCCATGTGCTTTCCATGTCACATTATTTATAAAGAAATTTCATTACAAAATACCGATGCCTTGAAGCTAGTATGTGAAAGCAGAAAGCATACATGGTAGTGAGAACTGTAATGCAAATGTTCTCTGCTAGGAACACCCTCTATAAAAGTCTCAGCCCCAGTTAACACTGAATGTGAACAAACGGTTGAAATCAACATCCGAAACAAAGATGGTATTCCCAATATCTTTCCTGGGTCTGCACCCTTGTCAATTATATTTTGGCCAGTGACTAGGTTTTTCTTTTATGACTCGTTCCTGCCCCAGTCCTTTCAAAGTTGTTTAAATTCCCAATTTAAAATGGGACTTCTTTTATTTTTATTTTTTTAAACAATAGAATCAGAATTTGAACTAAATTCTAGCTGAGACCCAGTCTCTCTTTTTCCCACTGCATGAAAAGAATTTAAACGTCTTTCCCAATAAAGTTTAAAGTCTTTACCTGCAGGATCTGTGACTGAAATGTTTCTATCATGAAAAATACCTAGTCTCAGTTGGTGCTTAGTCATTTATTTCCTTATGTTTCCAAAAGCATTTATCAAACATCTTCCAGTTGCCTGGCACTAAGATGTGTTTCACAAACTCAAGAAATGTTCTTGTCTGATACTATTGATCTATAAAATCCAGATTCAATGAAGCTGTTAAAATAAAACCATTCCAAAAAAATAAACTAAAAATTAAAATTAAAAAAAAAATGGGACTCCTCTTTATTCCAAGTCCCTTGCCTAAAAACCAATCAAATCAATTACTCTGTAATGCTTGAAGCTGACTCATAATGAAAAAGATCAAAAGGTACCTTTCCACACACATACAAACAGAATTAATATCTCCTTTGCCCAGGAATTAAAAAAAAAAAAACAAACAAAAAAGGCAGAACAGATACTAAAATTAATGCTCACGAAGGAAAGAGATATCATAACCTCACTCAGGTAAAAATCTTAGGAATCATTCAGAATTCTTTTTTCTCATAACTAATATACAATCTACCAGAAAGTCCTGCATTGTATTTTTTTTCCCTGAATACATCCCAGATTATACCAGTTCTCAACACACAAAAATATTCCACTCTGGTCCAAATTTGATCTCATCTTGTCTGCCCTGAGCATTTACTACAGCAACTTACTAATTGGTGTCCCTAACACCATTCTCCACAGGAGATATATGATATTCCTTTCATTCATTAATGCATTCAATATTTTTAATGCATATATATAATTTTTATGTATTGAACATCTAGCATTAGCAATACTGTTGAGGCTTTCTATTATTCTCTAACCTCTCCTCCTTGCCTCTCACCAAATACCCCCATTCCTGATGGTAACAACATACTACTCAATTGTTTTGTCTTACCATACACATATCACAAATTGGATACATAGCTAGATTTGTTTATTTCATCTTTCTTTTTCAGCTTTTAGGGATTGCTTTTAATTTTTGAATAAAAAAATCAACCTATAAAACAATGTCTAACCAGAGAAGTCTAGCTGACATCTCTGTCCAATCTGTTCACTTCCACTCTCTATAGGTAGCTATATATATATATCTATATATATCTATATATATCTATATATATCTATATCTATATATATATATATATATAGATATATATATATATATCTTGTATTTTAACTATTCATTCAAATTTATTGAGATTGTGTTTATAAAAATATTTGCAATGTTTTGGGTACATTTGAAAGAAGATATAATTTTTATTATGATGGTTTACAGTTTGATATGTACTTATATTATCTACTTTACTGGTTATATTTTAGGTCTTTTTATTCTTGCTATTTTTGTCCTTTTGATCTGTCTTGAATTAGGAAAGGTATATTAAAATATTCTCTTTTCATGTATATACTTCAATGTCTATAGTTCAATGCATCTTCTGTACAGTCTGCTTTGTGAACATTATTATTGGATGTATAAATATTAATGACTGTTACTTTTTGCCTTTAGGCAAAACAGAAAAGACTGTTACTTTTTGCCTTATAAAGATATAAACAGGACAAATATTATCCCCCATTCCACATATACAATGACTAGTTCCCAGCAATGTTTGATGGCTTATCCATATTCACACAGCTATTAAATGTTCTCACCTAATCTATATTCACACAACCATTACATGTTCTCTCTAATCAAAGGTGGCTTCTCCTTTGCATCTGCTGAAAAACAGAATTTTATTTAGGGCTAACTGAGCATATATTCACTCCTCTGCTGACTTTCTGCCATCTTGAACAGAGAAATTATCAGTGAATACTTTGTTCAATTACTCTCGGATTGTTGCAAGAATTTCTTATTGCTGCTTGTACAAAAGTAAAAGTAAAGTCACTGAAATAATTATGAACAGAAAAGGTACTTAAACATTGTAATGAAACTGCTCGTATTGTTGAAGATCTATAACTAATAGGAGAAACATATCAAAAGAAGAAATAAATGTATCAATAAGTAAACAAGCCAGATAAATGTGTCTGTGAGTGTGTGTGTGTGTGTATCCCAAGATTTACACAGTAAGAACTTTTACTCCCAGCTGAGATGTAAATAATTTGTATGAGAAATAAATAAATCCTGATTGAAAGTCCCTGAACCTTGGTTGTTCTAGAAATTGCCATCATAAGACTCTCCCTCACCCATTTGCCCTAGGGATTTTCCAACAGATAATTTTCTCTCTTTTTTAAAACATATTTTGAAGTTTATTTATTTTGAGAGAGAAAGAAGGAAGGCACAAGCAGGGGAGGGGCAGAGAGGGAGGGAGAGAGAGAGAATCCCAAGCAGAATCCACACTGTCAGCACAGAGTCCGATGCGGAGCTCAAACTCAAGAACGTGAGATCATGACCTGAGCCCAAGTCAGATGCTTAACCGGCTGAGACACCCAAGCACCCCCAAGAGATAATTTTCTAGTCCAATAATCATAAAATTGAAATTTATTAAAGACATTCATCAATAGGCTTTTGGTCCCACACCCACCTTGGAGTGACACTCAAGAAGACTCCAGGTGAGGAGAGAGAGGAAGAGAAGAAGTAACAAATTCTGAAGGACCTATCATAAAGGGGATGGTGCAAGGGCAGGTTGAGAAAATACCATTATTTTTCACACTTACTCTTCCTTCTTGGGACTTGGCA
This sequence comes from Panthera tigris, assembly GCF_018350195.1. NCBI lineage: Eukaryota > Metazoa > Chordata > Mammalia > Carnivora > Felidae > Panthera > Panthera tigris. The sequence continues at coordinate 63,296,324 of NC_056669.1, read as the reverse complement.
ACTGAAGGCATGAATGAATTCATAATGATCCAAAATATAGACTTAACATGCACCTTTTATTCATCTTTTAATCAAGGCCTTATCTTTTTATGGGGTGGATAGAAGGTGTGGGAATGTATAGCAGAATTCTGCTTGGTGAGCCCATCTGAGCAATAGCCTTGAATTCTTACTATACTCGGTCATAGGAGGTAACTTTACAGTATACTCTCATTTCACCATAGTGATTTCTCTCTGGCATAGTAAATATGGAAAAAGTAATGGAGATCTTACATCCAACGCTATGGTCTTATTGCAACTGGACTCCTTGAAATTAATAATCCTTATGTCAAGAAACTGTCTTATTATAGAATGAGATTTCATTCTCCTGTGTGGTAATAACTGTCACCTCTATTGATATGTCTTTTGCTGACTCACGGATGCCAGAGGGCTAAACCTCACTTCACCACTGCTAATAAGGACGCTTCCACAGGCCATCCCATCTCTTTTCAACCAACTTTAATCTGGATTAATCAGACTTTGAGCTCAGATCACTTGTGTTTTTCATCCATTACTACTACAATCCATCTATATAAGGACTTTTCTTTTTTTTTTTTTTTTTAGTGGTTTAAAATGACACATTTACTATTTCACAATCTCTGTGGGTCAAGCACCTTGGCACAGAAACAAAAGCAGCACAAACTCATATGTAAAAATAAATCTTACTAATCAGTTCAGTAAATATAAATTCACTAAATGCTGCAGTTAAATGACAGAGTATAAATGAATAATAAAGAAGGTAACTCTTTCAATTTGTTGTTTATAATTGAGCCACTTAAAAAGCCTGAGGCAAAAAAAAAAACACCCAGAATGAATATAACAGTAAAGGATTGGATTATATATATATGCATTGATATGAACTACTATTAAAAAATATTATTTTGAGTAAAAAAATCATTTATAAATACATACAGGATCATTACAGTTTATAAAGCCTAAAAAGTTTGAAAAGTATACCATATATTATTCAGAGATATTCATAATCAATAAAAGGAATCAGTAAATGAATAAAGACAAGAGTACTGCATCAAAACTAGAATTTCACTGAATTGTTTTTAAAATGATCAATTGAAGAATTACAGTGCTAAATCACAGAAGACAGGAGTGCAAAAATATGTTCAAAAGAAATAAGAAACTTTCACAGTTTTCACCGAGCAAGGGAGTGAAACTCCATCCAGCAAACACAAGCCATTGTAAAGTTGTATGTCTCTATAGAGCACAGTTGATTCATCAGTTTTATCATAGTAAAACACTCTAGTCTCTTGTTATGATTAGAAGTCTACAAAGCAAAATTCTTTTTTGTTCTTGTTGTTTATTTTGAGAGAGAGTGTGTGCACACCCGCGAGCGGGAAACGGACAGAGAGAGAGGGAGAGAGAGAATCCCAAGCAGACTCTGTGCTGTCAACACAGAGCCTAACACAGGGGTCAGGCTCAATCCCATGAGCCAGGAGATCATGACCTGAGCTGGAATCAAGAGCGGGAGGCTCAACCGACTGAGCCAACCAGAAGCCCCCACAAAATTCTAACCTAACATTAACAAGAGGCCATTTGAACACTGCCATGTAATCATACCTGAACTAGTTAATGACATGTCATTTGGTTGTTTTTGATTGTTCGTATGATAAAACTCAGTTATTTGAATAGTAACCCACGGGACTTGAGTCATAGTCCTTCCAGATATAAATCATAACCCTATAGAGACATAACTATAGGCCTTTTCAAGTGGGCCAGCTCAAGCCTTTTGCAATGGCTCCAAGAAAAGAAAACAAACAAACAAATAAAAATTTTAGAAAGGTTCTAAGTTAATCAAAATTGATCAATATTTTTTAGTTCCTGAATCATCAAATGAATATAGAGTTAGAGAAGTAATTTAATTTGGTTGGCTTCTGTGGTTAATAAATTGGGTAATTTCAAGAGACAAACCAAAAAACAGACCCTTAAATACAAAGAACAAACTGATGGTTGCCAGAGGGTAGGTGTGGAGGGGGATGGTTGACATAGGTAAAAGAATTAACAGTACAGGTATCATGATGAGCACTGAGTAATGTAAAGAATTACTGGGTCACTATATTGTACACCTGAAGCCAAATCACATTGTATGTTAACTATGCTGGAATTAAAATTAAAATATATAAATAAAAGAAATTGAGTAATTTCTTCAAATAATCAATGTAGTTTAGCTAGATATGTAAATATTCATCCTACTTTGTAAGAAAATATAGCTTTCTCTCCATCCATAGAAATGGCAAAAGAAAACAAAGTAGAATTTAACAGACTTGGCCCTATCAAATCCAAGGTCCCACTTCTCAAATATTCTTAACACAGAAGACCCCAAAAACATTTAGGAAAGTATAGCAATAATACAGTCATGAAATCACAGTCAGGACCACCTGAACTAAGACAGTCTGGAGAAATAAAGAGAAAAGGGTGATTTTCAGAGTTATTTATAAATTAGAAATGATAGAACTTGGTGCTGTATTTATTATAGCTTAAGGAGATAATTTAGTGGCATAAAGATTATTTTATTTATGATATATATGAATTATGAGCAGACAACTAGCATTGTCTAGATCCTACTCACTATCCTGAAGAGAGACAGTAAGCAGCCACTGTCTTCTCTGAGTTCTGCACCAGTAATACATGAGGAGGTATGACTGAAGAGTCCTTACTGTTAGGTTCCCTTATATATCACACACACTTCTTGTTTCCCCAGCAGACTTAACAATCATGTGTCAGACAGGAGTGTGTTTCTTCCTCTTGAGGGAAAAGCAGAGTGGATGAGGTAAATGCTGCTTCTACATTTGTGAGGCCACAGGCACATTAGCTATCATTGCTCTTTCAGGTAGTCCAAGACCATCAGGTGGAGTGTTGGGGAGGGCAGAGTATTTTCATATCTCTCATTGTATTTCTTTCTCTGCATGTGCAAAAGACGAAAACTATTCTACTCCCATTTTTTAACTATTCTCAGCATATTTTCTAGCTCCTGTACAAGAAAAGAAACATGGTAACATTGTAGGGAGTGATACAGGACACGAATTTGGGCATACATTTACTGGTGACCAGGGTCCTTGTGTCCTAAGAGGGCCAAGTTTAAACTCCATATCCTTTCTTGCACTACTTAACATGAATGGGAAGGTAAAAAGTCATTGAACCTTCTGGGAAGGTTAGCCATTTCTTCTCTTCATTTCCTATGTCCATGCGGCAAATATACAGGTCCCGGCCCACAGGAGTGGATTGTTCATTCTGGTCCATGTGGTTGTTGGGTAGTAGACTTAAGGGCTCACTAGATAACTCAGGCCATTCTCTACTTTTATGCAGACATGCTTTCACATGTTTGTCCCAAGGTATGAGATAACCCAGCCAACCCACATTGGCCTTCAAACTAATATATGAACGTTATGCTTGCTAAAGGACATTAAATATTAGGAAGTGGTACAGCATGAGGTAAGAGAGATAGCCTTAAGACTAGTCTTAAGGTTAAAGATTAGAGTCTGAGCTTATTTCAACTGTGATTGACCTCAGACTAGCCCCTTAATCTATATGACTTTCATATAAGAGCAATAATAATAGCTAGTCATAATAATTCTCCCACATATCCTTTATCAGGACAAATGTCACAAGTCTATAGAGCCTTCTAAACTAAATCTCAAATCTTGACTTTTTTTCTCATCCATCTCATTCAAAAGACAAGTTACCAGACCCTATAAATTCTACGGAAACGTCCAGTAATGACTAAAGAATTAAGCAATTAAAAACTAATAACATTTGAATCCCAGTAAATGGAAAATATAACAATATAAAATTTTCTTACCACATTCTGACAGTGGATTGAAAACATTCACGCCAAATTGATTTGAATAAAGAAAAAGCAACAGGGATGTAGTAGAGAGAACTTGAAAGGGTAAATTAGTCCCATTCCTCTGGATAGTCATAAGCATGTATGAAATCATCATGAGATACCTCACACCAGAATAAAGAATAATTTGACTGAAAAGCCAAGGATGAAAAAAATTGTCAAAAGTAAAGAGAAGAAAATTTTTTTTTAATTTTTTTAATGTGTACTTATTCTTGAGGGAGTGAGAGAGAAACAGAGAGATAGACAGACAAAGCATGAGCGGGGGAGGGGCAGAGCAAGAGAGGGACACAGAATCTGAAGCAGGCTCCAGGCTCTGAGCTGTCAGCACAGAGCCTGATGCGGGGCTCAAACTCACCAGCTGTGAGATCATGACCTGAACTGAAGTCAGATGCCCAACTGACTAAGCCCCAAGTCTGGTGCCCCAAGAAAAGAAAATTTTCATAGTCTATCTATAATAGAAAGGGTGAAATTTGGGGTAAATAAAGAAACAAAATGGGAAATATGGAAATATTTGACTGATAAAATGTATAAATAATGTTGAGCAATAAATAAACAAACATGTTAGTGCTGCCATTAAAGAAGCAAATGGGGAAAATTAGCAACACATATACCAAGGGTAACAATATTGTTCATATAAAAAGAAATAAACATTGACAAGAAAACACAACATTGAGTTAATTTCTTTTTTTTTTAACGTTTCTTTTTGAGACAGAGAGAGACAGAGCATGAATGGGGGAGGGTCAGAGAGAGGGAGACACAGAATCTGAAACAGGCTCCAGGCTCTGAGCTGTCAGCACAGAGCCCCGATGCGGGGCTCCAACTCACGGACCGCGAGATCACAACGTTAGCCGAAGTTGGCCGCTTAACCGACTGAGCCACCCAGGCGCCCCGAGTAATTTCAACCTGGAATCCCTCAGAAAAATAAGGATCTGTCCTTGCATTTGGCATATTGGCTCAAACACTTGGTTTTTACAGAGATTTTCTTAAACTATTGTTTTTTTAGGACCAGCTAATATTATGTAACCGTGGTCACTATATCTCAAATGAGCAATAATTTTAAACTCATTTTAATAGAAAAATACTGAGAGAGTGTGTAAATTTCCACTTTTCTGAGGATTTGAAGTAAAGAATGCACAGATGGGCCTGCATGTACTTTACACTCTAGGTTCCGCTCCCAAGAAGAAAACAAGAATGGTAGAGATAGATTGTTAAGTTATCCTGAGGCCCAGAACATATGAATTTTTTTCTCTTACAGAAAGATTGGAAATAAAGGAGATTCACAGTATTCAATATGGTTGCCAAAAAATAAAAAATAAAAAGTCCCATGGTATTTCATTGTGTGTAGAGATAATAGAGTGAGCTGTGCTGAGGAGAACCCTAGGGACTGTCCCATGTGCGTCACTTCTCAGGGCCTCATATTTCAAGAATCCTTTCATAATAAGATTCATTTCAGTGTCGGTGCTCGAAAGTAAGTGTTTAACTCATCTGAGAATACAGCCAGAGGTTGGAATGGAAGCCACTGAAAAGTCCACTTCATCATATCCAGCTGTTAAGAGAGAGGGCTGAGAAATCACTAGGATCCAATACCCAAATCTGGATCTGTAACTTGGATTTCTGGATATCGTTCTTTTGTATTCCTATGTGAGGTACCCTCCCATGTAGCTCCCCTTCTCCAGAACAAACTCATCCCATGTCTCCAGGTAAGAAGAAAGAAAATACTGAAGGAATAAAGTCTCCCCAGAACCAGAAATCTTGTGTCTATCCTGGGAAAAGGGTCATATTCTTATTTTTAGAACCCACAGTCTATTTGTGAGAGCAGATTTTTCTTTTTCTCTCTTCTCTAGAATCCTTAGTCTTACAAATTTTGCTACTGGACTTTTTTAAGGGATTAGCTTGTGTGCTGAGAGGTGCAAAGAACCGAAAGATCCGCTGTCTCTCAAACTAGCTTACCCCTTTTCGATTCCCAGAATCTTCCTGTATTCTGACCTTTTATCCTTGTTATTATAGATGTTCTTTTCCTCTTTCAGTTTTCTGACACTCTTTGGGTGATACTGGACTCACAGGACACTGCCGAGGATGCACAACAGAGCTTCTCACAATGTGCTGTCCATTGTTTAGGAGGTGAGAAGGAGCCAGAGCTAAGTGAGTGCTAATGTTGTGTGCACTCCCTGCCCCAGTACCCTAGTACTCAGGTTGCTACCACATTGCATATATCTTCTCAGAGGCTAAGAATGAGAAAGAGAATAGGATTGCATATTGAGGATCTATTCCCCTGGAAGAACTACCACTTATGTACTCTCACCAGTAGTCCAGGTGATCATCCTTTGTGTTTATCCTTCTGATTGGTCACAGAATATCCCCATTCCAAGCTGGACCACATAGCTGGATCAATATCAGCTGTGCCTTCTGAATCTCATACTATGCTTTACATAGGATGATTAGCACTTAGGAGTTATTGAGTGGATGTGTGTGTGTGTGACAGAGACTATGTGTTGAGGAAGAGTTTGTTCAGTCCTGGATGCATTCAGTTATTTATTCACCCATTCAGTCTGTGAATAGTTCTTGAAAATTTACTATATGCCAGGTGATGCAGACATATGGATTGAGATAGGATTTCTACCCTGAACAAACTTATAGCCCAGTCAGAAGACAGAATTGTAAACAAACAATCATATATAAGTTAATAGCAACCTTTTCAAAGCACATTATTATGTACATATATCAAAACTCACCAGATTGTACACATGAAATATTCGTAGTTCATTGAATGTAAATTTACCATGATGAAGTAGTGAAAAACTGCACTTATCAATAATTGTTGGAAAATTAGTTTGGCTACTAGGTTAGAGACTTTATCAGTGATCTTCCTATGTATTTCAACTTATCTAAAGAAAAGATATTTCTCATTTAATTTTGCCAATTCCTCAAATCATTCCCTGACTCTGCCTTCCTGGTCCCTTAAAGACCAATGGACTCTATTGTAGGCTCAGACTGGACCCATTTCATTTCCATCTGAATGGAAATTCATGAATAGAAACCTCACTGTCAACTCATGTTCCTGAAATTAAGTCCTACTTGGCAGCTCATGAGCCAGTGGTCAAGGCACAATTGCTCTGACCATAGTTTTCCTATACTGCCCGCTAGAGGTAGGGTCTTACATGTGAAGACAAACCTTTCTAGTCTGTAGGCTCTGATATCTGTCTATCTCAAGATGGCCCTGCCAGGTGGGCTGACTTTCTGTTCTGACATCTTCATTCTAAAGGCCAATTCTAAGACTATTACTTCCACCCTTCTCAGGGATAGATGTCTCCAACCCTGAGTGCCAGCCATTTACCCATGCCCCCAGCTAACTTCCCTAACTCTTTATAATTTCCTTCTCTATTAGCTTATATCCAGCCATGTTATTCCTTGCTTGTTTCTGATGTACAATAATGTATAGATTGAATAGTATTTCCTGCCTGGCTGCAAAGCATTGGACCAGTACCTGATTTCCTACTGATGTACCTAACCCATTGATTGGATACTCTGAAACAAACTGCAGCATGAATGAGCTCAAATACTGTCACACTAGAAAAGATACTGAAACTGTGCAGACAGCTATTGTGGTGGCACTTGGTCTCCACAAAGGGCTGTTCCTGCTTCCATAGGGTGTGGTGCTACTTAAGTCTGGCCTTGTCTCCAACATCTTGGCTCTGTAACAATGAGGGCCTATCATGCCTTAATCTTCAACACTGCCATCAAGGCTTGATTCTCTGATCCAGTGAAGAATTTAGAAAAGGACTAAATGTGTGGATTATAACATGATCTAAATGGTTTCTTAAACTTCCCTTCCTTCTTGGAAGGATGATAAATGATCCCTTAGAAACACAAAGGAAAATATAATTATTGGTTCTGCTCCTTGATGAAATGAAAGTCAAAATCTGCTGATTGAAAAGTAAACTAGATAAAAGAAAAACCTGGGCTTTCTACTAAAGGCAGAACTCTTCATATTTTTTCAAATCCATATAATATGTGAGCATCTTTTTTCAAATAGCTTCCGTAAGAATTAAGGATGGAAATTTTGGAAAATCAAGTGTCTTAAATGCTTCCGAGATATTTTTTCAATAAAACATATTTGTTCTTACAATGAGATCTTCACTTTCAGGATTTGGTTTTCCACCAGAGTCAACTTTTGATTCCTTTATTTGTGCTGATGTGTGGACAGAAATAAACACCAATGGGCACAGAAAACCAAACTTATCTGACTGAATTCATCTTGCTAGGCCTTTCTTCAGATTGGCAGACCCAAATCCTGCTGTTTGTAGTGTTTCTCATCATCTACCTGCTAACTCTGTGTGGGAATTTTCTCATCATAGTGCTAATTCATATTGACTCTCGACTTCATACACCAATGTACTTCTTCCTTAAAAACCTGTCGTTTACTGATCTCTGTTTCTCTACAACAGTCATCCCCCAGATGCTATTCCATTTGCTGGTAATGAGAAAGACCATTTCCTTTGCTGGGTGTTCAATTCAGATGATTTTTTTCCTAGTAGCTGGGTGTACAGAAAGTTCCCTCCTAGCAGTGATGTCCTATGACCGCTATGTGGCTGTCTGTAAGCCCCTTCATTACTCCACCCTCATGACCCAGAGGGTGTGTGTACAGCTGATCATAGGGTCCTGGGCCAGTGGAGCCATTGTGTCTTTAGTAGACACAATATTTACTTTATGTCTCTCATACCATGGACAGAATATAATTAATCATTATTTTTGTGAACCTCCTGCACTCTTGAAGTTGGCTTCAGAAGAAACCTACAAAGCTGAGATGGCCATCTTGGCAATGGGCATAGTAATTCTCCTTGGTCCTGTCTCCCTCATCCTTTTCTCCTACTGGAATATTACCTCCACTGTGATTCGGATACAGTCAGGTGAGGGGAGACTTAAGGCCTTTTCTACCTGTGGTTCTCATCTCATTGTTGTGGTTTTCTTCTACGGCTCAACTATATTTACCTACATGCGTCCAAATTCCAAGAAGGTAAATGAAGGGGATAAGGTGATTTCTGTGTTCTACTCAGTCATAACATCCATGATGAACCCATTCATTTACAGCCTGAGAAACAAGGAGGTAAAGGAGGCATTTAGGAAAGCATTTGGAAGATAGAGCCTCTCAGAGGCAATGATCTTTATATTGATACACATCTATGAGAATGAAGACATTCCAAAGTGGTTCAACATTTTTAACAGCTTTCTCTGTGAACTGTTTCTAAGCTGATGCAGAACTAAGGGTCATACATGTATCCTTGTATATCTAGGATGTTTTCAAATTTGTCAACTGCATCTTGCTCAAGCTTATTCTCTGTGGTTACAGCTTGCTTGCCTCATTACAGCTTTTTGCTATTATATTATATATTATAATATAAATTACATTTATATATTATATACATTTATATATATATACATTTATATACATTTTATATATACATTATATATATAATTTATACAATTTATACATACATTTATATACATATATATGTGTATACACACACACACACACACACACACACACACACACACATATATGAGGATCTTCATTTACACTGCATTACTGGTTCACTAATACATTTTCACCCAGACATAGTACCTTTCGGTTCTAAACTCCGTGGCTGCTTGTCAGCTTCATCCCATGCTAACATCATCTACAGCCATCCACAAACCTTGGAATACTACCTGATGTCATTATGCTAGACTCTACAATTTCTTGTGAGAAAATATCAATGATTTTTTTTAACCTTAAAGTTCTGATATGGAAATTTTGTTTTTGTTTTGCTGTATGGTCCCAAAATACTGCTATCATCAATTCAACTACACATGGGGGAGCTATTGGCCTAGACAATAATTTGTGGGATCTCATATTCAGCAAACACCTTCCATATATCACACACTTTCCCTCCAAGGACAATTGCTGGGTTGAGGGAATTAGAATTAAAAGGCAACCTTCCTGCATCAATATACCACACCAATATATCACAATATACCACATATGACACCAATATACCACAGCTGTTGCCTCTTCAAACATGCTCTCCCCATTTCTGCAGGCTTGATGGTGCCAGTACCCATTAAGTTCTCATTTTGGGGAAGTAGCAAAGAAAGGCTGATATATGAGAAGCAATTCCAGAAGATATACATTGTTCTGTGGGATTAAATGGTCCCTAAGCTTTTTTTTTTCTCTTAAACAACTGCTGTAACCTCTTTATAGCAGAAGCACCACTGGTGATACTTGTAGTCACTCACTGATGTTCAGCATGCACACTGCCCCTCCTTTGGAAGAAAATCTACCCTCAGCTGAAGGTTTAACTTCAGGTATTAAGTGGAATTGACCCAACACTCCATTGGTATGTAGAAACACTACCAATTCTCATCCCTGATTGCAGGGCCTGTGAGTCATGACAACATACCTGGAGACTACATTCTGCCTGTTCATAGTTCTGCCTATTTCTCCTCCATGATTGTCTATTTCTCCAGGCAGAAGTCCCATGACACAAACATATTCCATTACTTTGTACTTCATTTGCCAGACTTACAAATATCCCCTGACTTGTCCCACCTTATCCTCCATGCAGCTGTTTCTAGGGATTCTTGTCATACAGAGAAGAGTGCTGCTAACCATAGACAAATCCTCCTTTCACACAGTGGGAAGAATATGGGAAATTTTATCTTTTACCAGGAGAAATTTCAACTTGGAGTTCTGCTCTCGCTTCATGACTATGAACAAAGCAATTATGGGTGAAGTGTGGCATGAGCCAGAGAAAATAAGTCCCTAATGAAAATCAAGCTTGCCACATTGAGGTCTGGCTGCTCCAGCTTCAATGTCCATGGCCTATCCTGAGAATCCAATGCTATTCATTCTGTGCCATGATGTCCTTGCTGAATTGAATGACCTGTGTGCAGAATGATTCTGCATGGGAGAACAGATGTGTGCAATAATAGATTCACTATGCATGTGTGAGGTACATTTTCAAATTATGTGTAAGTAGCATGATCTTGTACAAGGAAACCAAAACTGGTCTTGCACTATAGATGCTTTGAGAAGCTATGTTATAAATAATAGCATTTTCCTTTTTTAAAATTAAAATATAGATAACATACATTATATTAATTTCAGGTGCACAGCATACTGATTTAATATTTATATATATTACATAATACTCACCACAGTAAATGGAGATATCATCTGTCACCTGACAAAGTTATTACAATATTGTTGACTATATTCCCTATGCTGTACTTTACATCTCATGATTTATTTATTTTATAATCGAATGTATCTCTTAATCCCTTTGATATATTTCACCCATCCCCTTGCCTCCCTCCCATCTGGCAATCACCAGTTTGTTCTCTGTATTTATGAGTCTGTTTATGTCTTATTTTGTTTACTTGTTTTGTTTCTTTTTTGTTTGTTTCTTAAATTCCACATATATGTGAAATCATATGGTATTTGTCTGTCTCTAACTTATTTCACTTAGCATAATATCCTCTAACTCCATGATACACATATCACCTCTTCTTTATCCATTCATCTATTGATGGACACTTAGGTTGCTTCCATATCTTGGCTACTGTAAATAATACTGCAATGATCATAGGGGTGCATGTAACTTTTCAAATTAATGTTTTCATTTTCTTCAGTTAACTGTGGGACCCAAGGAATTTAACAAAAATCCCCTACCCCTGGACAAACAGAGCAAGACTAACTCCATTTTATGCTACACCCACCATCTCATGTATAACCCCCACATGACCTACTTATTGCTTAAGACACTCCCTCACCCTAGTCAAGCCGCTGAGCACACCCTTACTGGAAACAGGCTCATATAGGAATGCGGAACCCCTAACCGCCAGAGAATGTAAACCCCGCCTTTTGCCCACCAAACTTGCGCGCCAATTCTTAAATCCTGCCTTTCTCCCGCCAAACTTGCGCGCCAATTCTGACCACAGTGATAGGCTAGTTCAAACAGTTACTATAGGGTAAATTGTGTTTCAGTTGGCCACCTGCATGCGGACTGACATGACTATGCAACTTTCTGTGTGTGTTACAATCTCATTAGCCACTGGCCCCTATAAAACTGCTATGCCTCTTAACCTAGGGGTCCAAGTCCCTGCTCCGCTGTGTCGGGTATACTTGGGCCCAAGCTCGAGCTTGCAAATAAACCCTCCTGCGTTTGCATAGGTATCGGCTCCTTGGTGGTCTCTCGGATTCAAAATCGGGGGCATTACATTAACTACCCAGAACTGAAATTGAATAGCATCCACTTCTACATATAATGCTGCCTCATGGCCATTCAGAAGCTCACTTCACCACTTCCTCTTTACCGGCCATTAAGTAAAAAAGAAGTTATATCACATAATTAGAATGATCATTGAAAAAGTGCCCATGGATCACTGAGTTACATAAAAACTATACATCTGACCTCATTAGGGAACTGGTGGAGGCAAGAAGGTAAGAAAACACAGATACTGATATATATTTTAAAATGAAAACATCAGCCTCTGACTGAATAGCAGACTACCAATGACTATGCAGGGGCAGCTAGGCAACTAATAACATGTGAGAAATTAAAACACCATATACATATATATGTGTATATACATATATATGTATATGTGTGTATATATATATACATATATATGTGTATACACATATATATGTATATGTGTGTATATATATACATATATATATATGTATATATATATATATATACACATATATATACTGAAGTCACCATATTCTGGGTACTACCTTCGTCTTCTAGAGCAGTTTTTCAGTTTTTAAAAGAAATTAAGTTTCTTTCATTTATGTCACAGGTTTATGATTGTTCCTTTTGTATTAAATCAACCCAATGAGCATTGATTTCAATAGCACAGTTTGAGTTCACTTATTCAATGAACATCTAATCATTTTTTGACTTAATATTTATTGAGAACTCTTCTATGTGCTGAACATACAGGAATAAATGAAGTTCAAAATTCCTATACTCATAGAACTTACATTTTAGCAGAAGATGATAAAATAAACAAGTAAAACACGTATGTCTGATGGTAATAAGTTATTATGAGGAAATAAAAGCAAGGAAGGGTTGGTTGCAATTTTGAGCAGGTGCTCAGGAAAGATCTTTCTGGGAAGATGACATTTCAGTTAAAGTACACCTTACATATTAGAGAAATTAACGTTTGTTCTGTGACCAGGATGTTCAGAAGAAAGAACCAAGACATTATTTGGGGGAAGAGGGTCCAGGCAGACAGAAGAGAGTCTGAACAGTTTGGATAGGAATAAGTTTTTTTTGAGATCAGAGGAGAGGAAAGTCAGAGAGAGTGATTGGAGGCTGATAAGTGCCAGGGAGAGTGGCAAGGAATGAGTTCACAGAAACAGGCAAGGACCAGATTGGTAGGGCTGTTTTATTAGTTTCCCAGGGCTGCCAAAACAAATTATCACAATGTTAGTAGTTTAAAACAACAGAAATCCATAGTTCTTGAGGCCAGAAGTCTGAAATCAAGGTATCTGTAGACTCTGTTCCCTCAGAAGCCTCTGTTTTTGGTGCTGAGGTGTTCCCTAGTTTGTGGCAGCATAACTCCAATCTCTGCCTCTGTCCTCATAAGGCCTTCTTTCCTCTGTCTCTGTGTCTGCCCCTTTTCTTAAAAGGATATCTGTCACTGGGCTTAGGGTTTACCCCAATCCAGGAGGATTTCGTCTTGAAATTTCCCTTAATTACATTGGCAAAGATCTTTATTCCAAAGGTCACTTTATGAGGTTCCAAGTGGGGATATATATATGGAGATATATGTACACACATATATATATGTATATATATATCCCCTATATAACACCCATTTAGCCCATCCGTCCACCCGCCTCCCCTCCAGCAACTTTCAGTTTGTTCTCTGTATTTTGAGAGTCTCTTATGGTTTGCCTCCCTCTCTGTTTATATCTTATTTTTCTTTCCCTCCCGCTATGTTCATGTTACACTATTAAAAGGTCACTCTGAGTGTTGTATGGAGCGTGGATTGTAAGTGGACAAGCATGGAAACAAGAAAAGCAATCAGTAGGAGTGAATTCTATTCCAGTAGCCCATGGTAGAGATGCTGGTCTTAACTAGGGTTGTAGCAATGGAGAGCCAGAGGAGATAAGAAATGTGGTCAGATTAGATGTACAAGATGAAAAAAAGAGTAATGAAATATCCCTAAGTCTTTGACCTGAGCAATGTTGTGGACGATGAGGAAGACTCCAGAAGGGAGGAGTTTGGTGAGGAAATCAAGTATTCTCTTTTGGACTTGTTTATATGGTCCTTTGTTATATGCTGACTTTGTTCTCACACCACTCTTCTGTATTTGAATAGTTACAATAAAGCCTTCATTTAAACAGTCACACATCCTAAACTGCATCCAAAGCTGTTTAGGGTTGTGTTCCCCCCCCCCACCACATTAGCATAAGACTTCAAGCATTTGGGGTACAATGGCAGCCGAGTTCTGAAAACCCCTGGCAGTAGTTAATTTAGTGGATATCATCCAGATCATGCAGAATACACTTCTGTAAGCTGTCTTTTATGTTAGCATCATTATTGAAACCTCTATTTTTGAAATGGTGACAAAATTGAGAGACACCAGTTGTCCTTAGATTGGTTTGAGAAACACTACAGTAGTATATGATTATCAGATAAGGTTCAAGTATTTCACTTTGTGATTACAATGAAAAATGCCCAAGGGTAATCTCTTATTGTAGAAAGGTTTTAAAAAGTTAATAGCACGAATTGCTCAAGGGAATGCCCTGTTTACAATAGCTCTTAGGACCTCAGACTTAAAGACTTCCTGCCATGAAAATCCTCCAGTCTGGTTCTTTGGTGAATTTGGGGAATTTTATAAAATGGTGCTTCTTGGCTTGGGGTAGAATAGGACTCATAGCCCAGATGATGTCCTAACCTTCAGAATATTCGGTAAATGGCAGTGGAAATTGCCTGTTAGGATATGGATTAGCAGACTGCCAAAACCATAACTCCCTTCATTCATTAACTTGTTTCTTCATCACTGACCCCAGTGTCCTGTTTGGCTCATGCCAGTCCTCCATGTGAGAGTGGGTAAGGTGATTAGGGAGATTTAATCCTTTTAGAGAGTCTGAAATCTTGATTGTGTTCATCGGGGTGGGCTCTGCCTTTCACTCCCCTCTCTTTTTCATCTGGCTTCTACAGAAAATACGTACTCTTCTTTTTTTACTGATTCCGAGTGATAGCCTCCCAAATCCTGTTCTGCAACTCCTCTGGAGAGGATTAAGCTACTGACCAGGGATATTAGAGTGACTGCAGGGGCTGTGAACACCCATTGCCTCTTATTTGGCACCAAAAGCTAATCTGCCAGATTCTCCTCCGCCCGTTGCTGTCTCAATGTTCCCTTTTCAGGGCTTCCCTCCTTGTTCTGTTTTGCCACTGGGTTTGGACAGTGAGAGTAGGCAGGGCCAGGACAGAACCTGAACCACCTGTCCTAGGGGACACAGGCAGCATCTTCTTGTCGTTAGACATCCCCGGATGGCCACATAAGACTGTGTGAGTATGCTAATTTGTATGTGCAGATATACACAAATCCTATGTGACAGTCTTGTCCCCTGTCACACTGAACTCACCCTTCTTCATTTGGATGTGGGTGACAGCCAGTTTATTCATTCTCTTTAACCTAGTGATCAATCCTGGGATCTTCTAAACCAAGATCTTCCCAATCCCAGGTCAGAGTTCAACATTTCAACAGTCAACATAAGACCACTCTTCTCATTTACATTTCTCTTGAGAGAGTGAATGTGTTGGTGTGCTAATGTGCTGGTGTGGAGTGTCAGCAGGAGTCTATTTGTCCATTCATTTTAAACCCCTATCATGTCTCAGGTGATACTGATATTCAGATAATAAAGATTAAGTGACATCAGTTTTACTATCTTGAAGAAAAACTCAGTCCAGGGAGACAAATATTTAATCACATACTTAAAAGACAATGTAACAGCTTCATGAAAGATAGTACATACAAATATTTTTCTGCACATTGTGAATATAATGGTCAAGTCTACATTGTACACTGAGTAAAGAACTGTAAGAAAGTCATTATGCTAAAGCTTACTTCAGACAATTAACGGGTAGTTAAAATCAGAGGGATCAGAATGGTCCTGTGAAGGAAACTTCAGTTTAGGGGAACTATAGATTATTTCATTTTCTTTTGTTTTCTGTTCTTTTCTTTTTCTTTTTTTTTTTTTTTTTTTTCTGAAGCCTAGGATAAAAGGTTAGGGAAAAGGTGTCTGTTGGCAGAAGACAGACTACTCAGAATTTGAAAAGAATTAGAAAAATGGTATGAAGTTGAGATGAGGATTCACAATTTTAATAGTAGTATCATTTGCAGTGTGTGTGTGTGTGTGTGTGTGTGTGTGTGTGTGTGATTTGTTCTCCCACATGGGATGTAGACAACCAGAAGAAGAAATCAGAAGTTAACAACTTGAGAATGGGGTTTAGAGTACATGATTAAGATATAGTAGAACACAAGAAAAGCAGTGAGATAGTCTTACATTAAAAGAAAGGAGAGGTTTTAAGAAATATTTATACTTAAATTATGCAAATGCCATAATTGACAAGGATATGCGTTGGGAGAAAAGGTCATTGCATGGATAAAAGAGTGTCCTTGGTTTCATTGCAGTCATGGCAATAAAAATGATACTGAAAAGATTTGAAGAGTCAATGGTGATAAAAAGTAGAAGTAGTAGTGTTTAACATGTATTTGATAATTCAGTAACGAAAATATAAGTGAAAGTTAGATAATAAGGAATACAAGGCATAGTATGATCAAGGGAGATTGTGCTGCTTTTCTCTTTTTTTTTCCCAAGGAAAAATCACTTTTTGAAATTGTGGTAAAAAAAATAACCACTCAGCCACTTTTATTATAACCATTCAGCCACTGAATTTACCACTCAGCCACTTTTATGTATAGTTCAGCATATATGCATTAACTACATTTACCTTGTTGTTAACATCATTAAATTAAACCAATGTTTATCTTTGCCTTTCATTCCATATACTTTAGAAGGCTCTCCTATCACATTTGGCCTCAACATTGAAACTTGGAGCAACACAGTTCCAGTCCCAAAGGATGAACAAAGAGCAAAAGAATGCAAAGGTATTTTCATGCTAATAAAATATATTAATATTAATATCAATTAATATTAATATATAATAACATATAATATTTTATATATAATATTAATATCAATTAATATTAATATATAATAACATATAATATTTTATATATAATATTAATATATTAATATTCCAGTTAGCTGGAACTTTGTTGTTTCAACCTCCATCCTGTCACGGCAGATGTAATCTGTTGTCCTCTTCTTTTTTATTTGTTTATCTGTCACAATATTTGTTACATCATTATTATTAACTTGTATATATCATAGTAATAGCCACAGAAAATAAATGGAAACAAGGGGACCACTGTGTTTATGTGACCACTGTGAAAGTTATAAGGAAAACAAAAACTGCCTGAGAAGATTATTGTAAATATTTCTTTATTCAGAGGTTTTCCTATAAAAAAATTCTCAATATATTTAGATGTACCTAATTTGTCTTCCTCTGTTTCTTTCTTTTTTTTTTAATGACCCATGGCTGTCTACCATAGGCCCTCCAAAGCCTAAAATAGAACTTGTTTGGAATTTTTCCAAAATGTGCAAATTTATATAAATATATAAAACTACCTGGTGACAACTAAGGGGAAAAAAAAAAAAGAATCCAAAGGGTAAAAACAGTGAGAATAAGCATCCTCCTCAAACACTGCAGCCATGTGTTCCTATGCTTTCTCCTTAACAGCTGTTTTCCTAACATGCAGGGATCTAGGGATCTAGGCCATGATCCCTTTAGTACAATGGGATATTACATAATATTATGAGCTAGCCTTGTTTACTGTCCGAAATTCTTTAAATGGTTTATATTTTATTTACTCCTTACATAAACACGATATGTTTTATTTGTATCACCAGCTCACAGATGAGAAAAACTAGACACAGAAAAGCTAAGTAATTCTCCATTGGTCACCCATCAACTACAAAAGCTGCATTCAAACCCTCCAGTTTAGTGGTAGAACCTGCATTCCCAATCAGTGAACTGTGCTGTTTCCTTACAACTGACAAGTCCCGAGCAATGGACTCTCACAGCAGGAGAAATGCCCATGGAAATACATACATACTGCAAATACACATGTACATACAAATATACATACATCTTCACACTCCGTTTAAAAGATTAAAATGATACATCACCGGAGTGCCTGGGTGGCTCAGTTGGTTAAGTATCTGACTTCGGCTCAGGTCATAATCCTGCAGTTTGTGAGCCTGAGCCCCGCATGGGGCTCTGTGCTGACAGCTCAGAGCCTGGAGCCTGCTTCCAATTCTGTGTCTCCCTCTCTCTCTGCCCCTCCCCTGTTCATGCTCTGTCTCTCAATAATAAATAAACGTGTAAAAAAAAAATGATACATCACATATAAAGTCGAATAGCTTTCCTTACATTTAATAACTTATCATAATCATCTTGTTATATCACTAAACTTGTATGTTATACCTTCTTAAATTTTACCTCTAAGCAAAATACAGTATCTCATCTTGCTTTAATGTGCATGTTTTTGTTTCATGTTTATTATTCACTTTTACTTACTTCTGTGAATGGGATATTTAAAACCTTCATCCATTTTTCTAATGGATTATATATCTTTTATTATTGATTTTAAGAAGTCTTTCTATATTAGGAATAATAGAAAAATTTTAAGTTTTTGAAAATACTTAGATTTATTTATTTTATTTTGTTTATAGTGGTCTACTAAATAGAAATCTGATATTTTTAAATCATCAGATTTTATTTTAAAATGTATTTATTTATTTTTAAAATTATTTTTAAAAAAGTTTTATGCTTATTTATTTTTGAGAGAGAGAGAGAGAGAAAGAGAGAGTGCGAGCAGCGGCGGCGGGGGGGGGGGGGGGCGGCGGGGGGTGGTAAGAGAGAGGGAACACATAATCTGAAGCAGGCTCCAGGCTCTGAGATGTCATCACAGGGCCTTATGAGGGGCTTGGACTCACAGTGAGATCATGACCTGAGCTGAAGTCGGACACTTAAATGACTGAGCCACCCAGTCACCCCTAAAATTTTTTATTTAAGTTCTAGTTAGTTAACAGACAGTGCAATATTGGCTTCCGGAGCAGAATTCAGTGATTCATCACTTACATACAACACCCAGTGCTTATCACAAATGCCCTCCTTAGTACCTGTCATCCATTTAACCGATCACCCACCCACCTCACTCCATCAACCCTCAGTTTGTCCTCTAGCGTTAAGAGTCTCTTATGGTTTAAATTGTCAGTTTTGTTAGTATTTTCCTTTATTATTTCTTTTTTTTCTTTCTTTCTCTCTCATTCTCTCTCTCTCTTTTGATGCATGTTTAGGAAAGCCTTTATGACCCAAAGATTAGATGGATGGATAGACACATGATAGATAGGGAGATGGACAGACTACCAATTTTCATTAAAAAAAAACTTAGATGTTTTTAAAAATTAGATCATTAACACATTCAGAATTAATTATTGCTTATACTTACATTATATGTATATATAAACATGTATCTATGATGTTCTAAAAAGCATAAGTAATTGTCCCATGGCCTTTGTTAAGTAAATACACTTATTTAAGATGCCACCTTTACCATATATTAAATTTTCATACATATTAGGATACATTTCAGTTCTATATGTATTAGTCAAGTGTTTTGTGCTTGCTCAGTATACACTATATTAATAAGGGAGGTAAAATTTACTATATATTTTATATCTGGTAGAATGTGTTCCTTATATCCCCTAATTTTTCTTTTCCACACTTTATTTTCTATCATAGAATTAGTCATCTAGATAAAATGTAGAATAGGATTATTAAATTCCCTTACAAAAAGTCTTCCGTGAACTTGGTTGGAATTTCAGTGCATTTATGAATTAATTTGGGCAAAATGAATACCTTGATAAGACTATGCTGTTTTGTTTACAAAATTAGTATGTCCATTTATTCAGATATCGTGTTTCATGATTTTCTTCAAATAGATCATGAATACTTCTTAGGTGTACACTTTGCTAAGTTTAAGCCACTGTGGAGGAATTTTTTTTTGCTAAGATTTCTACTTGTTTATTTTGGTATGTAACACAGGACTGTTCAGTTGTACAAGACTGACCTTGTACAAGATCACATTTCTTACTGGTTATCATAAACTCAAATTGCACCTTTTGATTTTAATTTTTTTTTATTTTAGAGATTATTTGTTTATTTTGAGAGAGAGAAAGAGAGAGAGGGTTGCAAAAGCAGAGGAGGGGCAGAGAGAGAGGGAAAGAGAGAATCCCAAGCAGGCTCTGTGCTGTCAGGGCAGAGCCCATCGCAGGGTTCCATCACACAAACCATGAGATCATGACCTGAGTTGAAATCAAGAGCCAGACACTTAACCGACTGGGCCACCCAGGCGCTCCTCCCTTTGATTTTTTAAAGGTATACAATCAAGTAATTTACAAATAACTTGTATCACTTTTCTGAAGACTTGTTCCTTTAATTCTTTCCATTGTCCTTTGGGCAAGATCCCCCAAAATTATTTAAAAATATCTGTTCATATATGTCTGACTGTTATTTTTGTGCCTACAGAGAGCTCTGCCATAGTGGATTAGCTCTTAAACTCATAAAACGAAGGTCTATGGATCTGTCTTTTAGGAGTGGATGTGGGAAATAGGCAGAAACAACTGGGTGAAAGTTTAACCTTCTTTACAATGAGTTTTTGAGTAAGAAAGAAAAAGAATTGCAGATTACAGAAAGAGTGAGAAAGCTAAAATTTTTTCTGAGTCTTTGTTTCATCATCTATATACTGGGGATGATAATAACCTCCTCAGATGAACAGAAGATTTAAAATAAGTGTAAAGAAACAAAGATGGCATCAGGACAGGGCCCAACACATTATAATTAGTATTGTTATTGGCAAAGGACCTTATGTAAAGAGAGATTATGTGTGGAGAACGGATTAAGACATATTTAAGGACGCTACTGAGTGCAACAACCACTGAGGCAGTTATTTCTACCGATGTTCCTGTGTACCCTCTTCACACTGAAAACAAATGAGGGAAGATTTATTTAAGGGCCAGGATCACAGACTACTACATCTTCCTTTAATTTCCCATTCGTTGCTCAGAGTGCTTCTTTAGGATTGTTTTGCAAAAATAATGAAAAAAAAAAAATCAGCCTTCACAAATGTTATCACACAGTTTTCAGCATAACAATCGAACTGGTTTAAAGCAGCATCAATTTGTTTGCTTCCCAAACCTACATCAAAGGAAGGATGCACTGTGAGCGGCACTATAGTCTTGTCAGGACCATAAGTAGTCCTGCTAAGGTTTGGTCATGTAGCATATTCAGGATGATTTCTGACCCTCTGGTGCAACTAAAAGACTCAAGGGGATAGAAAATCAGAAATGACTTTCATCTGTCAAAACTACTGAGCAAAAAGAGAGCTCAGTCTTCTGACATATGGAATCTGTCAAGAGATAGAAATTAATAGCTCAGTTCTAATGCTGGTTAATAAAATACCAGATACATTTTTTTAAATAACTGATCAATATGTGTTTCTTTTCTTGGTGCTGACCTATAAACAGTAATAAATTTTCATGGGAGAAGAAAACCAAACCTATGTGACTGAATTTGTCTTCCTGGGCCTTTCACAGGATCCACACACACAACTCCTGCTCTTCTTCCTTTTTCTGATCATCTATCTGCTGACTGTACTGGGAAATCTGCTTATCATTGTGCTCATCCACACAGACTCCAGACTCCACACACCCATGTACTTTTTCCTTAGAAACTTGTCCTTTGCTGATCTCTGTTTCTCTACCACCACAGTGCCCCAGGTGCTAGTCCACTTCCTGGCAAAGAGGAAAACCATTTCCTTTGCTGGATGCTCAACTCAAATATTTGTCTTACTTCTGGTTGGGTGTACAGAGTGCGCACTGCTGGCGGTGATGTCCTATGACCGGTATGTGGCTGTCTGTAAGCCCCTGCACTACTCTTCTATCATGACACATTGGTTATGTGTCCAGCTGGCCTTAGGGTCCTGGGTCAGTGGAGCGTTAGTATCTCTAGTGGATACCACATTCACACTGTGTCTGCCCTACCAAGGGAACAATATCATTAACCACTTTTTTTGTGAACCTCCTGCCCTCCTGAAGCTGGCTTCCACAAATACCTATAGCACAGAAATGGCCATCTTTGCAATGGGCGTGGTCATCCTCCTAGCTCCTGTCTGCCTGATCCTTGTCTCCTACTGGAATATTATCTCCGCTGTAATCCAAATGCAGTCTGGGGAGGGGAGATTCAAGGCTTTCTCTACCTGTGGCTCCCATCTCATTGTTGTTGTCCTCTTCTATGGCTCAGCAATATTTGCCTATATGAGGCCAAACTCCAAGATAATGAATGAAAGGGATAAAATGATCTCTGTGTTCTACTCAGCAGTGACACCCATGCTGAACCCGATCATTTATAGTCTGAGAAACAAGGATGTCAAAGGGGCTCTCAGGAGAGTGACTGCAAAATAGTCTCTTTTAAGGTGAGGATCTTTAATCATGATGAGAATTTTAAAGATGTAGAGAGAAGTGATTTTCTTATAAACTTTTCCCATTTTCATCCCATTCCTCCACTTCTTTTCCTTCTCCTATTTGCCTATATCTATTCTAAGAAAATTTAGTTAATTGCCTATTCAAAGCAAGGCATATTGATAGACA
This sequence comes from Panthera tigris, assembly GCF_018350195.1. Taxonomy (NCBI): domain Eukaryota; kingdom Metazoa; phylum Chordata; class Mammalia; order Carnivora; family Felidae; genus Panthera; species Panthera tigris. The sequence goes on along the minus strand of NC_056669.1, from coordinate 63,273,591 downwards.
AAGGAAAGAAATATAGAAGGGGGTTTGCATGGGAGGATGGGTTAAATAGTGATGGGGATTAAGGAGTGCACTTGTAATGAGCCCTAGGTGTTGTAAGTTTTGAATCACCAAATTGTACACTTGAAATTAATATTACCACTATATGTTAACTAACTGGAATTTAAGTAAAATCTTTTTTATAATGTTTATTTGTTTATTTTTGAGAGACAGAGAGAGAGAGAGAGCATGTGCACAGAGTGGGGGAGGGGCAGAGAGAGAGAGACACAGAATCCAAAGCAGGCTCCAGGCTCTGAGCTGTCAGCACAGAGCCTGATGCGTGGCTTGAACTCATGAACCACGAGATCATGACCTGGCCCAAAGTCAGATGCTCAACCGACTGAGCCACCTAGGCGCCCCTGGAATTTAAGTAAATTTTTTTAGAAAGAAATAAAAGGCATCCAAATCAGCAAGGAAGAAGTCAAACTTTCACTATTTACAGATGACATGATACTTTGTACAGAAAAACCCAAAGACTCTACCAAAAATTTGCTAGAACAGATACATGATTCAGTAAAGTTGCAGAATACAAAATCAATGTACAGAAATCTGTTGCATTTCTATACACCAATAATGAAGAAGAAAAAGAGAAATCAAGGAATCAATCCCATTTACAAATGCAGCAAAACCCATAACATACCTAGGAATAAACCTAACCAAACAGGTAAAAGATCTGTACTCTGAAAACAATAGAACAGTTATGAAAGAAATTGCAGATGACACAAAGAAATGGGAAAACATTTCATGCTTGTGGATTGGAAGAACAAATATTGTTAAAATGCCTATACTACCCGAAGCAATCTACACATTTAATGACATCCCTATCAAAATACCAACAGCATTTTTCACAGAGTTAGAACAAACCTAAAATTGGTATGGAACCACAAAAGACCTGGAAGAGCCAAGCAACCTTGAAAAAGAAAAGGAAGGCTGGAGGCATCACAATTCTGGACTTCAAGTTATACTATAAAGGTGTAGTGATCAGGGCACCAGTGTAGCTCGGTTGGTTGAGTATATGATTTTTGCTCAGGTCATGATCTCATCATGGAGCCTGCTTCACATGTTAGGTTTCCCTTTCTGTCCCTTGAGACCACCCCCCCACCAAATAAATAAATAAACATTAAAAGAAAAACAACAAAACAAATACCCCAAAAGTATAGTGATCAAGACAGTATGGAACTGGCACAAAAACAGATATATAGATCAATAGAACAGAATAGAAAACCCAGAAATTAAACCACAACTATATGGTCAATTAATCTTTGACAAAGCAGGAAAGAATATCCAATAGAAAAAAAAGGTTCTTCAACAAATGATGTTGGGAAAACTGGACAGAAACATGCAAAAGAATGAAACTGGACCACTGTCCTACACCATACACAAAAATAAATTCAAAATGAATTAAAGACCTAAATGTGAGACAGGGAACCATCAAAATCCTAGAACAGAAAACAGGCAGCAACCTCTTTGACATCGCTGTAGCAACTTCTTACTGGAAATGTCTCCTGAGGATGGGAAACAAAAGCAAAAATAAACTATTGGGTCTTCATCAAAATAAAAAGCTTTTGTACAGCGAAGGAAGCAATCCACAATACTAAAAGACAACCTACTAAATGGGAGAAGATATTTGCAAAGGACATATCTGACAAAGGGCTAGTATCCCAAATCTATAAAGAACTTCTCAGAGTCAACACCCAAAAAGCAAATAAGTCAGTGAAGAAATAGGCAGAAGACATGAATAGACGTTTTTCCAAAGAAGACATACAAGGTTTTTATTTTTCTTTAAAGTTTATTTATTTTGAGAAAGACAGAGACAGTGTAAGTGGGGGAAGGGAAGAGAGAGAGGGAGAGAGAGAGAGAATCCCAAGCAGGGTCTATACTGCCAGCACAGAGCCTGATGTAGGGTTTCGAACCCACAAAGCCGTGAGATCATGACCTAAGATGAAACCAAGAGTGAGACACTTAACTGACTGAGCCACCCAGGTGCCCCCAAAGAAGACATACAGATGGCTAGCAGGCACATGAAATGATGCTCAACATCACTCATCATCAGGAAAATATAAATCAAAACCCCAATGAGATACCACCTCCCACTTGTCAGAATTGCCAACATTAACATCTCAGGAAACAAGAGATGTTGGCAAGGATGCAGAGAATGGGGAACCCTCTTACACCATTAGTGGGAATACAAACTGGTTCAGCCACTCTGGAAAACAGTATGGAGGTTCCTCAAAAAAATTAAAAATAGAACTACCCTACAACCCAGTAATTTCACTACTAGGTACTTATCCAAAGGATAAAAAAATGCTGATTCGAATGGGCACATGCACACCAGTGTTTGTAGCAGCACTATCGACAATAGCCAAATTATGGAAAAAGCCCCAATGTCCATCCACATAGGAATGTATAAGAAAGATGTGGTAAATATACATATATATATACACAATGGAATATTACTTGGTGATCAGAAGGGGTTCTTTATGATGGGATAATCAGAGCATACTTGTATCCCTGTGATTATGATCCAGAAGTGAAGAAGATAATGGTTTAAGATTAAAGAGACTCTGCAGGAACAAAATCTTTGGTAGGTGAAATACTAGTGACGGGGTCAGCCTTTAATAGATAGTTGTAAAGGGGGAAACCAAACATGAACATACAGTACATACACGTGGGTGGGAGGTTTGAAGAGAAAAAGATAAGGGGCTGGCCTTTCTTATTTCCCTTCTCTTTCTTACCCCATACTCCACATTCTATTCCAAGTAAAGTACATATGGGGTAAGATAATCAGCTGAGACTGAGGTGTGAAAGAGTCATTTTCAGAAAGAAAAGAAGATTGAGTTCAGAAGGTGGAGTAGTATATACTATGTTCTGGAAGGCATAGCTGAGTACTGCAAAAAAATGCTAAATTACAAGTTACTTTACCAGTTGAATATATTCATGATCAAATTACCAATGGGTTTTTGAGGTGTAGATGACAGAATCAAATATCCTTAGAAAGAGTAAGGAGAGAAAGAAGCTAGAACTGAACAGATAGCCAAGAAATGTACCTTAATACTATGTTTATGAGACATAATACATGATTTAAAAAATAAATTCATGGAAAAGAATTATTGTAAAGAAAAGGGCAACTTTGGGGGCACCTGGGTGGCTCAGTTTGTTGAGCGTCTGACTTCAGCTCAGGTCATGATCTCAGGGCTTGTGAGTTCGAGCCCTGCGTCAGGCTCTGTGCTGACCGCTCAGAGCCTGCAGCCTGCTTTGGATTCTGTGTCTCCCTCTCTCTCTGCCCCTCCCCCCAACTCTCTCTCTCTGTCTCTCTCTGGCTCTCTCAAAAATAAATAAACATTAAAAAAAACGAAAATGACAACTTTGAAAAAAGTTAAAACCTCACCATATCAAGATAAATTAGAAACTTATTCTAAAAGTTAAATACAATTATAAAATTATGAAGAAAAAATAACATATATAAATTGTTACCTAAAGAGAGAGTAGAAAATTACATCCTAGCAGTAAAATTACTTAAAGAAAACAAAAAAGAAAAAGATGGATAGATTTCACTACACAAATATTTTCAGTACTTCTGTGTCTACAAATCCTTACCATGCAGATATTTGAAAAATAACACACTGATAAAAAGTTATCACCACAAACGTAACAAATTATCAGTGTCCCTAATCTGTAAAGAACTCCAAAAACTCAAAAAGAAAAATATAAATTTATCTATTATGCAAATTAAAGTAATATATTTAAATTTATACCTAGTAAATTAATAAAAACTGTTCAACTCAATATGAAAATGAGTTAAGTACACATATGTTGCTGGTAAAAATGCAGAATGTTTAATATGAAAAAATTAATTCATCTTTTTATGTCAAGAATATTAAATAGATTTTGACTTTGGTTTCAGTAATTCCACTCACAAGAATTTATTCTGATGGAAAAAATCAATCACTGTTGACTCAGAGGTCAACATTGCTATTTTTACACACACACAGTGTTGACTCAGAGGTCAACATTGCTATTTTTACACACACACTAGTTGTATATCAATGACGAAATAGCCAATTCTATTACAAAGCATCCATATGATGTAATGTTATGTCACTACATAAAAATATTTTCAAGGCTACTTATTCACAGAAGAGTTAAGATTTATTAAATACTCATTGTATGCCAGGTGTTATTCTAAATATCTTACATTTATGTTTACTAACTTCTAAATCCTCACAATGACTATGAAGTAGGTCTTACTATTACTGCCAATATACAGCTTAGAGATTTGCAGATAGGTACAGAGAGGTTAAGAAACACGCTCAACGTTATGTTAGTGGGGGCATACTGAATTCGAACCTCGGTACTCTGACAACTGACCCCAGCCTCTTTGTCACTGCTCTTTACAGCTGCCAAATAATGTAGGGGAAAAATTCACTATGTATTAATAAATGAAAAAATCTCTACTTTATGTGCACATATAAACTCAGGGAAATGCATGCCTGCCTTCAAAATGAAAGAAAATGTATCTAAAAGTATGGAGGTTATCTCTGGGTAAGATTTTAGTTGGTTTTTGCCTATTTTTAATATCCCTAATTTTATTAATTTTTTAAAAGTCCTTAGTTTTACAGATGAAAGTGCTGTTATTAATTTTTAATAATTTTTTTATTATTTTTTAAAGAGAAAGCATTAGCAAATTTCCAAAAAGAGCAATATTCCCCAAAATAGTGCCACTTGGATGAACCATGTTATTTTGAAGCTTCAAAACAACCTGCAGATTTTGTTTAAGTATTTCCAGGCTTAGAAACAAATGGCAGTAGTACAGCATATTTAAGCCACTAGAAAATTAATTGATATGTTGTCCTCTCCTTTTCAGCACAAATACACATCCACAGACTCACACATCCACACATATTAAGCATATGAACCCTCTGCAATTTAGCTCCATTTCAAGACTGCAACCAGTTGTTTGTTTGTCTGTTCTGTTTACTGCCAAGGAGTAAGCATTGTTTCCAATGGACCTTGCTAATGAGATGTCCTTTCTATTTTATTCATTTCAGCAATATTTGGATTTTAGGCAGTATAAAAAATTTCCACATCAAAAACAAAGTCAAACAAAAACACCTGTTGGAGGGTCCAGGTGGGTCAGTTTCTGTAATGACTGTTTGGAAAAAGGAAGTTAGAACATGATACAAATCCATACAAACTACTACCAGTTTGGGCATTAATTAGGTTGCCTACGAGCTCTTGTAACAAGGTCAGGTGTCTTAAATTTGTGCAGATCTCAAGGTCTGCTCCCTTGATATGGGCCTTGTTTAGGCCCTTGAAACTTGAAACTTGAAACTTTCTTTTCTTGAAACTTTCTTTTCTTTGGTTCATACGTTGGTCCACTATGGACTTTCAAGTCAGAGGTCATGTCCAAAATTGGTAAAAGTTCCTTGTCTCATTCAACTTGGTAGCTAAATGGGAAAGTAGGCAAATTTTAAATAGAATGCAGATCATTTCTTATAAATTGCTTGATGGAAGAAAGACTTAAAAGAGCATTTGATAATGAGATATCACCTTGAATCCATCAAAATGTTGGAATAAAAAAGACAAAAAGTAAGTATTGACAAGGATGTGAGGAAAAGAAACCTTTGTGCAATGCTGGTGGGAATATAAATTGGTGCAGCCACTGTAGAAACGGTATGGAGATTCCTCAAAAAATCAAAATAGAAATATCATATGAAGCAGCACTCTCAACAATAGCCAAATTATGGAAACAGCCTAAATGTCCATCAACTGATGAATGGATAAAGAAATTGTGGTTTATATACACAATGGAGTACTACAGGGCAATGAGAAAGAATGAAATATGGCCCTTTGTAGCAACGTGGATGGAACTGGAGAGTGTGATGCTAAGTGAAATAAGCCATACAGAGAAAGACAGATACCATATGTTTTCACTCTTATGTGGATCCTGAGAAACTTAACAGAAACCCATGGAGGAGGGGAAGGAAAAAAAAAAAAGAGGTTAGAGTGGGGGAGAGTCAAAGCATAAGAGACTCTTAAAAACTGAGAACAAACTGAGAGTTGATGGGGGGGGGAGGGAGGGGGTGGGTGATGGGTATTGAGGAGGGCACCTTTTGGGATGAGCACTGGGTGTTGTATGGAAACCAATTTGACAATAAATTTCATATACTGGGAAAAAAAAGAAATATTATATGATCCAGTAGTTCTACTACTGGCTACTTATCCAAGGAAAATGAAAACACTAATTCATAAAGATATAAACATCCCTGTTTTAATTGTAGCATTATTTACAATAGCTGAGATATGAAAGCAACCCACATGCCTGTTGATAGATGAATGGATAAAGAAGATGTTACACACACACACACACACACACACACACACACATGCACATACAGTGGAATATTAATCAGCCATAAACATAGAATGAAATCTTGCCATTTGTGATAACATGGATGAACCTTGAGGGTATTATGCTAAGTAAAATAAGTCAGGCAGAAAAAAAAATTCCCATATGATTTCACTTATACATGGAATGAAAACAAAACAAAAGAACAAACAAAGAAACAACAGAAATAGACCATGGATACAGAGAATAAACTGGTGGTTGCCAGAACAGATGGAAGGATGGTGAAAATGGGTCAAGAGGAGTGGGAGATACAAGCTTCCAGTTGGGAATGAATACATCACCAGGATAAAAGGTACAGTGGGGATGAAAGGGAATACAGTCCATGATATTGTAATGGTGCTGTATGGTAACAGATGGTAGCTACATTTGTGGTGAACACAGCATAAAGTATAGACTTGTCAGGTCACTATGTTGCACACCTAACTAATGTAACATTCTATGTCAACTGTAGTTGAAAAAATAAAATAAAGTAAAATGGTAAAAATACAGACACACAAAATCATTTCAGAAGTCAGGTCACACTTCTTCATTTTTCTATTAAAAGATACACTCTGAGTTATAGTGTTTTCACCATGAGAATTAGCATATTTCTTCTGACTTCAAAGAGGAATAAATTTTGAGGGCTAGCCATAAGCTCTCCCTAGATGGTGGAATGTGTCTACAGCATGTATTTTCCCAGCACTCTCTTCAAAGCCCCCATGACTTCCTTATTCCTCAAGCTATAGATAAGGGGGTTCAGGGCTGGAGTGACAACTGTGTAGAAAACAGAGGTGATGTTGTCTTGCTTTGGGCTGTGGAGAGAACTGGGCAGGACATACATGAATGTGGCAGCTCCATAGAACATCCCAACCACAGTCAGATGGGAAGAGCAGGTGACTAGGGCTTTCTGCCTCCCCTCATTTGAGGGCATGTGAAGCACAGTAAACAGGATTAGTGCATAGGAAGAAATGACTGCAAGGAGAGGGGGCATCAGGAAGGTCACACCCATCACATACACAAACAGTTCATATCTAGAGGTATCTGCACAGGCCAACTTCAGCAAAGGTGGAATCTCACAAAGCAGGTGCCTGATGTTCCGGGCTTTGCAGAAGGGATACTGCATGGTATAGAAGGTATGTCCTAGAGCATTCAGGTATGCCAGTATCCATGCTGTGGCCACCATGAGCCAGCAGACCCTTGGCCTCATGAAGACCATGTAGTTCAGAGGATGACAAATGGCCACATATCTATCATAGGCCATGAAGGCCAGTAGCAGGTCCTCTGCACCACCCAGCATCAATGCCAGAAACATCTGAAGGGCACAGCCCGCAAAGGAGATGGTGTTTTCACTGCGCAGAAAATCCATGAGCGCCTTGGGAGTGACAACAGATGTGAAGAGGAGGTCCATGAGTGAGAGCTGCCCGAGCAGGAAGTACATGGGCACGTGGAGCCGGGAATCCACTGTGATGACCAAGAGCAACAGGCCATTGCTGGTCAGGGCCAACATGTACAGGACTGTGATTATGACACAGAGCAGTTCAGGAGACCCACTGTCTTTCAGAATCCCCATCAATATAAAGCCACTGCCCAGGGTGGAGTTCCAGTACTCCATTCTGTATTGTTTCTTTGGTTGCCTAGAACCAAACACATTCTCGGTGAATTTTTGCAAAGGTGGTCCCTAGTTTGTAACATCACAGGACCCTAAATGAATCCAACTCCCATTTCGAAAAGCCACATTTGGAGTGTTGTACCCAAGCCCAGAAAAGTCAGAAGAGACAGGGACACGGAATTGTGAGGGATCATGAATACAATGAGGTGTTGCCTTTCCTATTGGACTCTGACTTTAACTCTTGATCTCTCCGTTTCTGACACTTTTAATTGTATATTGATGAAAGAACCATCTAAATGGAGAGCAGGCATCATGGTAATAACTAAACATTGAGAGGTCATTATATGAAAGTATTATTCAGGACACCAAACCTGGACAAGTATCTTTCCAGAATGATTAAATTATCCCTCTCTTAAAGGTAGCTTATGTACTAGAAAGTAATATTTTAATACATAAGCCCTTGATTATTTTTGTACCTAGGTTTAAGTATAATGTTTGATGACTGATTTAAATTTTTTTTAACGTTTATTTATTTTTGAGACAGAGAGACAGAGCATGAACGGGGGAGGGTAACAGAGAGAGGGAGACACAGAATCTGAAACAGGCTCCAGGCTCTGAGCTGTCAGCACAGAGCCCGATGCGGGGCTCGAACCCTCCATCTGCGAGATCATGACCTGAGCCGAAGTCGGACGCTTAACCGACCGAGCCACCCAGGCGCCCCTGATGACTGATTTAAATGCCCAGTTAGTGTCCTAACAGACCTATTCTGAATATAAAACTCTAAAGCAGGTACAGAAATGTTTTTTTCAACAAAGCACTTCCACTCATTTTCCATACAGACTATGTCCACATTTGTTTGCAGCACTCAAGGCTGTAGATGGAAGCATCATGGGAAGAGCTAAAGTACGCCCACCTTAGTCACCTCTCTGGGCCAGCTCCACACTCTCCATGTGCCTGAAAGAGAAGGAATTCTAGACTGTCTCAGACTAAGGGGTGATGTGTTTGACATGGTGTTGGTTTTAGGAGCTAAACCTTTTGGATGAAAGGACATAGGTGTTTCTTTACAGGCTATGACAACATGTGAGCCTGGGAAAACTCAAAAATCTGATAACTGATGAGGCTCTGCCCAGGAATATCAGAGTGTTTGTGTTTGGGGGAAATGGTGAAAGGTGCTGGCAACAAAAGAGCATGTGCTGTATGCTGTAATCAGGCTCATTAATCCTATCTTCCCTCTTGTGCACCTGACCCAGATCCCCACTCTCCTTCTTGCAGGACCAGAGTATCTCCACTGGATTGAAGGGTCGTGGGGATAGGGAGGATGAACTCCTGTTCTGGAAAGCCACGTTTGGAATGTGGTATCCCACCCCAGAAAAGCCAGAAGAGACAGGGACTTGGGACTGACAGGTATCGATGTCATGCATCATGGGAACTAGGCAGATAAGTCCAATTCTGAACATGTGTTAAAGAATCTGTAAGAGAAGCATGTTTCTCTAAATCTTTCCCCTATACTGTGGCTTCTATATTTGGACATTTCACTGGTTCCCCTACGGGTCTCTTCTGGGTCCACAGGATTTTAATGGCACAAAAGGTATTATTAGAGCATATGACGGGCATATCATTTGCTCTCAGAGGGCCCTTTGGAGACTTTTTTTACCAGATAGGGGCAAAAATCTCTGAGCAGAGGGCAGAAAGCCCAGGAGTGCTAAAGATAGGTACTGGTATTTCCACCAAGAAGCAGACACCCTGGCCTGGGATGTGGCACAGACTCCTTCACCATTTTCACTGGTTTTTCTTCATGTTTAGAAAACCAAGAATAGAGGGCATTAGGATCAAGTACAGGCCCCAAAGCACTAGAGAATCTGGAAGACAGAGTAGCTTAAGTTCTTAGGGTCTGTTTGGGGCTCTGTTTCTCAACTCAGCATTCCTAGAGGCTGCACACTTCCCTGACAGAGAGACAAAGCCCTTACCTCAGGTAGTGAGAAGCCCAGATGGCCAAATGTGCAAAATGCCCTGTGGGTTGTTTGAAGGTGAAGGATTTTCCTGTAGAAATGGGGAAAGGGTGAGGCTTTTCCAGCAGGGTCCAACTGGTTTAAGTTTTGCTAAGCTGGGTTAAGAATCTGAGGAGTCTGACCAATACAGCTGTCAGGGCCCCTTCTGGTCCCCCTATTCTTCTAAAGGTCTTCTCTGGAGATGCAGTGGAGACACAGGGCTAGTTCAGTCCTTGGGTAGTTTCTGTGGCGCTCTTACTTCAGTGATGGGTTTCCTGCTCTCACACCCATAGAGAATTAGAAGAAACTGTTTCTGTCACTCAGTTCCCTAGGTCAAGAACCCATCCAGCTCTGGAGAAGTTGTCAGGCTGAGTTCTTGGGTCCAGATGCTCAGACTGCCATTTACTCCTGCTAGGGTCTGGGAGCAAGGATGAGAGCAGCAGGAATCTGGAAGAAGTAGATATTGGAAGAGCTCCCCAAGGGAGACCCTGCTGTGCTTGGCCTCACTGTCTCTGGGGAGGCTGTTCTGGCTCCTTTCCCATGACCCCTCACCCCTCTGCTTTATTCCATTCCTACATTCACAAGGACTTATCTTCTCAGCTGAAATGGCCTCCCCTGGAAATGCTGGTCCAGGAAACAAGATGTTAATGAGTCCTCTTGGGCATGTTTCCTGGCCTGGTATCCCTGCTCTTTTCTCTCACTAAATGAACTCAGATGCCCCAGGTATCTTCTATCCTCCCCTAAGGTGGCACTGATGGCCCATTTCTGAATTTCTGACTGGATAGGCCAAGAAGAAGGTCCTTTTCCTGGTCAGTGTCCTGCCCCAGATCTTAAAGTGGGTTTCGTGTCAGCTCTAGGATACTCCTTCCACCTCTTTCTCCACCCACCACCTCTACCACTTCCCTTTATGATCCTTTTAACCTGAACTTTTTCCAGTCCTCAGGACTGTGCCCTCTGAGCCGATAGTTATGAAGTCTTCCCTTTATTTACCTTTGGCTTTCCAATTTGGCTTTGCACGGATATGTGTGTCTTGGTGTTACTGTTGTCTACCGCCAGTGATTCTTGAAAAGACAGTGAGCCAGGTTCTAAGCATTGAGCAGGAAAAATAAAAACAGATACAGACAGTACTGAAGCTGCAAGGTCAATGTTAATTCAAATGTTTAATCGTTCCCAGAGATAAGTAAAGGCAGATGATAATGGTCTTTTACTGACAGTAGTAAGCTGAGATAAATACTGTCAAAAACAGTGAGGGAACGTAACCGTACACTTAAATTCTATGTACAGATAAATCATCATTAAACAGAGGATACATTAAACAAAAAATAAAAAAGTTATTGCCAAAGGCCCTCCCCAATAAAAATGTAATTCAGCCAGAAAAGAAGTGATGTCTAGAGAATAATATAATATAGGGTTCCATGGTACACAGAAAGAATTGATTCAGTAAATGAATTGGCAAACTTTCTTTTAGGTTTCTTTTTTTTTATTAACTTATTTATTTATTTGTTTAATTCTTTATTTACATCCAAGTTAGTTAGCATATAGCACAATAATAATTTTAAGAGTAGATTCCAGTAATTCATCCCCTATAACACTCAGTGCTTATCCCAACAAATGTCTTCCCTAATGCCCCTTACCCATTTACCCATCCCCCCACCCACAACTCCTCCAGCAACCCTCAGTTTATTCTCTGTATTTAAGAGTCTCTTGGGGCGCCTGGGTGGCTCAGTCGGTTGAGCGTCCGACTTAGGCTCATGTCATGATCTCGTGGTCTGTGGGTTTGAGCCCCGCGTGGGGCTCTGTGCTGGCAGCTCAGAGCCTGGAGCCTGCTTGGGATTCTGTGTCTCCCTCTCTCTCTGCCCCTCCCCTACTCATGCTCTGTCTCTCTCTCTCTCTCTGTCAAAAATAAACATTAAAAAAAATAAAAAATAAAAAAAGTCTCCTATTTTGTCCCCCTCTTATTTTTATATTATTTTTGCTTCCCTTCCCTTATGTTCATCTGTTTTGTTTCTTGAATTCCTCATATGAGTGAAGTCATATATCTGTTTTTCTCTGACTAATTCTGCTTAGCATCCACATAGTTGCAAATGGCAAGATTCCATTCTTTTTGATTGCTGACGAATACTCCATTGTATATATACACCACATCTTTATCCATTCATCTGTCGATGGACATTTGGGCTCTTTCCATACTTTGGCTATTGTCAATAGCACTGTTGTAAACATTGGGGTGCATGTGTTCCTTTGAAACAGCACACCTGTATCCTTTGGATAAATACCTAGTAGTGTAATTGCTGGGTCATAGGGTAGTTCTATTTTTAATTTTTTGAGGAACCTCCATAGTGTTTTCCAGAGTGGCTGCACCAGTTTGCATTCCCACCAGCAGTGCAAAAGAGATCCTCTTTCTCCGCATCCTCGCCAACATCTGTTGTTGCCTGAGTTGTTCATTTTAGCCATTCTGACTGGTGTGAGGTGCTATCTCATTGTGGTTTTGATTTGTTTTTCCCTGATGATAAGTGATGTTTAGCATGTTTTCATGTGTCCCTTAGCCATCTGGATGTCTTCTTTGGATAAGTGACTATTAATATCTTTTGCCCATTTCTTCACTGGATTGTGTTTTGGGTGTTGAGTTTGATAAGTTCTTCATAGATTTTGGATACTAACTGTTTATCTAATATGTCATTTGCAAATATCTTCTCCCATTCCATTGGTTGCTTTTTAGTTTTGCTAATTTTAGTGTCCTTTGCCATGTAGAAGCTTTTTATCTTGATGAGGTCCCAATAGTTCATTTTTGCTTTTGTTTCCCTTGCCTCCAGAGACGTGTTGAGTAAGAAGTTGCTGTGGCCAAGGTCAAAGAGATTTTTTCCTACTTTCTCCTCAAGGATTTTGATGCCTTCCTGTCTTACATTTAGGTCTTTCATTCATTTTGAGTTTATTTTTGTGTATGGTGTAAGAAAGTAGTCCAGGTTCATTTTTCTGCATGTAGCTGTCCAGTTCTCCCAGCACCATTTGCTAAAGAGACTGTCTTTATACTAGTGGATACTCTTTCCTGCTTTGTCAAAGATGAGTTGGCCATATGTTTGGTGGTCCATTTCTGGATTCTCTATTCTATTCCATTGATCGGAGTGTCTGTTTTTGTGTCAGTACCATACAGTCTTGATGATTGCAGCTGTGTAATACATCTTGAAGTCTGAGATTGTGATGCCTCCTGCTTTGGTTTTCTTTTAGAAGATTGCTTTGGCTATTCAGGGTCTTTTCTGGTTCCTTACAAATTTTAGGACTGTTTCTTCTAGCTCTGAGAAGAATTCTGGTGTTATTTTGATAGGGATTGCATTGACTATATAGATTGCTTTGGGAAGTATCGACATTTTAACAGTATTTGTTCTTCCAATACGTGAGCATGGAATATTTTTCCATTTTTTTGTGCCTTCTTCAATTTCTTTCATAAGATTTCTATAGTTTTCAGTTTTCACCTCTTTGGTTTGGTTTACTCCTAGGTATTTTAGGTATTTTATGGTTTTTGGTGCAATTGTAAATGGGATCAATTCCTTATCTCTCTTTCTGTTGCTTCATTATTGGTGTATAGGAATGCAACTGATATCTGTGCATTGATTTTATATCCTGCAACTTTGCTGAATTCATGGATCAGTTCTAGCAGTTTTTTGGTGGAATCTTTTGGCTTTTCCATATAGAGTACCATGTTGTCTGCAAAGAGTGAAAGTTTGACTTGCTCCTTGCTGATATGGATGCCTTTTATTGCTTTGTGTAGTCTGACTGCTGAGGCTAGGACTTCCAATACTATGTTGAATAACAGTGGTGAGAGTGGACATTCCTGTTGTGTTCCTGACCTTAAGGGATAAGCTCTCAGTGTTTCCCCATTGAGGATGATATTAGCGGTGGGTCTTTCATATGTGGCTTTTAAGATCTTGAGCTATGATATTTCTATCCCTACTTTTGTGAGGGTTTTTATCCAGAAGGTATGCTGTATTTTTTCAAATGCTTTCTCTGCATCTATTGAGAAGATGATTTGGTTCTTGTCCTTTCTTTTATTGATGTGATGTATCACATTGATTGTTTTGTGGATAACGAACCAGCCCTGCATTCCAGGTATAAATCCCACTTGGTCGTGGTGAATAATTCTTTTAATGTATTGTTGGATCCACATGGCTAGTATCTTGTTGAGAATTTTTGCTATCATGTTCATCAGGGAAATTGGTCTGTGTTTCTCCTTTTTAGTGGGGTCTTTTTCTGGTTTTGGAATCAAGGTAATGCTGGATTCATGGAATGAGTTCGGAAGTTTTCCCCCCATTTCTATTTTTTGGAACAGTTTCAAAAAAATAGGTGTTAACTCTTCTTTAAATGTTTGGCAGAATTCTCCCTAGAAAGCCATCCAGCCCTGGACTCATGTTTTTTGGGAGATTTTTGATTACTAATTCAATTTATTTACTGGTTATGGGTGAATTGGCAAATTTTTAATTGAAAATATATATATTTGCATTTTAAAACACTGATTAATGAAAAAGAGGAGGACACAAAGAAATGGAAAAAACATTCCATGCCCATGGATTGGAAGAACAAATATTATAAAAATGTCTATAATATCCAAAGCAATCTAGACATTTAGTTCCATCCCTATGAAAATACCAACAGCATTTTTCAGAGCTAGAACATATAATCCCAAAATTTGTATGAAACTGCAAAAGATATGGAATAGCTGAAGAAATCTTGAAAAGCAAAGCTGGAGGCATCAAAATTCTGGACTTCAAGTTATATTACAAGCTGTAGTGATCAAAACAGTATGGTACTGACACAAAAATAGATATACAGATCAATAGAACCGAATAGAAACCCCAGTAATAGGCCCAAAACTATATTGTTAAGTAATCTTTGATGAAGCAGGAAAAAATATCCAGTGGGAAAAAAGTCTCTTCAACAAATGGTGTTGGGAAAACTGGACAGCAACATGCAAAAAAAAAAAAGAAAAGAAAAAGAAACTGGACCACTTTCTTACACCATCCACAAAAAGAAAATCTAAATGGATTAAAGACCTAAAATGAGAACTGAAATCATAAAAATCCTGGAGAAGAACACAAGCAGTAACCTCTTTGACATTGGCTGTAGCAACCTCTTACTAGATATGTCTCCTGAGGCAAGAGAAACAAAAGCAAAAATAAACTATTGGGATTTCATCAAAGTAGAAGGTTCTGTACAGCAAAGGAAATAATCAACAAAACTAAAAGGAAACTTACAGAATGGGAGAAGATATTTGCAAATGACATATATGATAAAGGGTTAGTATACAAAATATATTGAAATACTAAAACTAAAAGTCTTAACAAAAATAATGAGACCAAAGTGGGATTTTTCTATGGGTACTTAAAGAAAGCTACAGAAGCAGAATATTAAAAGCCTCATTCATTTACATAAAATTATCATTTCCTATTTTAGAATTTTTTTGTTGAGGTAAAATTTGCATACAGTAAAATTCGCCTTTTTTTAGTACACAGTTCTGCAAGTTGTGACAAATTTGTATAGTTGTGTAACCACTACTCAAATCAAGATATCAAATTTCAACAACCCCCAAATTATCAAGTGCTCACGTAAGCCCTGCCAACTGTCTGATCTGTTGACTATCACTATTGTTTGGCCTTTTCCAGAATGTCATTTAAATGGTATCATACATTTTGAGTCTAGCTTCTTCCACTTAGCCTAATATGTTTGAGATTCATCCATATTCCTGTATTAGTAGTTCATTCCCACCATTCCAATTGTATGGATGTATCATAGTTTGCTTATCCATTCACCAGCAGAAGGACATTTTTGACGTTTCCACTTTTGTTAATTACAAAAAAAAGTTATAAATATTCATGGAAAGGTTTTTGAATGAGTATAAATTGTTCACTGGGGTAAATAACCTCAGAGTGAAGTTGCTCAGTTGTATGATACGTATATGCTTAAGTTTATAAGAAACTGGCAAACTGTTTTCCACAGTGACTGAACCATTTTGCATTCCCAATTTTATTTTAATTTTGCATTTTGTTAAGCTGTAAAATACATGCTTTTTAAATAAATGAAATATTGCCTGCAGCCTTAAATTGCAAGTCCTCCCAATTAGCATTTAAAGAAACAAAAAGGAGTCTTGAGAAGTGAGCAGGATTGTTTATGCAAGTAAAGAAGGAGGCTTGATTCAAGACATAAAATCATTTGGGGAAACACACACACTCACACACAGAGCTGTGTGTGAGGTAATGATATTAAAATTCAAATGTACCATTTTATAAAATTATAAACTTTTTGGCAGCTGAATCATAAACCTCTGCTTTGTTGACAAGCACTGCAGGGTTGGGGGAATGGGCAAGCACAAGGTGGGAAGCCTGATTATCATGGCAAGAGTCATGAATGGTAGAAAAGGATGTGGAAACTAAAGCTATAAACATGTCTTTCAAGATAATTTTCTCTAAGAAATGGAGTATACCTGGAGGAGGGATGTGGTTCAAGGAAAGGTGCTTTAAGGTGGTAGAAACTAGTGCACATTGGTAATCTATGGCAAATGTTCCAGGAAATACGGAGATGATCCAGAGGAGAAGCAAGTAATTCCAAGACCAATTTCTTTGAGGAGTAAGAGAGCTAGGTATCAAAAGCACTAGTGGAAAGTTTGGCCTCCAATGGGCTTTTTTTTTTAATTTAAATTCAAATTAGTTAACATACAGTGTAGTATTGGTTTCAGGAGTAGAACCCAGTGATTCATCTCTTACATATAATACCAAATGCTCATCCCAATAAGTGACCTCCTTAATTCTCATCACCCCAAACCAGCCTCCCCTCCAGCAACCCTCAATTTGTTCTCTGTATTTAAGAGTTTCTTATGGTTTGCTTCCCTCTCTGTTTTTTTAACATATTTTATTTTTCCTTCCTTTCCTCTATATTCATCTGGGTTTTTTTTCTTAAATTCCACATATGAGTGAAATCATGATATTTGTGTTTTTCTCTATTGTGCTTACCATAATACACTCTAGTTCTATTCATGGTGTTGTAAATGGCAAGATTTCATTCTTTTTGATTGCCAAGTAATATTACATTATATATAGATGTACACACACACACACACACACACACCACCCCTTCTTCATCCATTCATCATTCCATGAACATCTGGGCTCTTTCCATAATTTGGCTATTTTTGATAGCACTGCTACAAACATTGGGGTGTATGTGCCCTTCGAATCAGTATTTTTATATCCTTTGCATAAATACCTAGTAGTGTAATTGCTGGGTCTTAGGGTAGTTCTACTTTTAATCTTTTGAGGCACCTCCATACTATTTTCCACAGTGGCTGCACCAGTTTGCATTCCCACTAACAAAGCAAAGTGTTCCCCTTTCTCTGCATCCTCTGTTGTTTCCTGAGTTGTTAATTTTAGCCATTCTGATAGGTGTGAGGTGGTACCTCATCATGATTTTCATTTGTATTTCCCTGATGATGAGTGATGTTGAGCATCTTTTTATGTGTCTGTTAGCCATCTGGATGTCTTCTTCTCCAATAGGTTCTTTTAAATGACAAAAAGCTATGTGCAGATGGGCTGCTAAGTTTGGTAGTGGAAGATGACGAAGTCCCATATGACTCCTTTTTTGTCAAGGATGTATGATTCAAAGTCATAAGCTGAAAGTGAAGGTGTAAAATGGTTTCTTCAGAGAGTAACAAACAGATTATATTAGGGTGGTGCAATGGGATGATAAGACTATATTGCAAAAAGTCAAAGTTTCCAAATCAACTTGAGTTAAATACAACTGCAATGAATATACCAGTGGGATTTGGGGGACATATAGCTGATGATTCAAAAGTTAACCAGGAAGATTAAATAGATAATAAAACTTAAAAAAAGGTTGGTGAGGAAAAATGAGAGAGAAGAGTCTTGATAGACCACTACAGAACTAGTCCAGAGATAGTTTTATTGTTGCTATTTATAAGAAGATAGGTTATAGCCAAACAATTGTAAAAATAACAACAAATTAATAACATGTGAGGATTATTTAGAATGCTAATAGGAAAATTTAGCTATTTGGAAACACAATTAACTTAAAGCCTCACCATACTTCATGTACCAAAATAAATCACACAAAAACTAAAAACTTAAATATCACTTATGAAATTATTAGGCAAATCTAAAAGAAATATACGTAAATATTTTCTGAATTAAGAATGAGAATTACTAGAGTACAATCTTCTGAAGAATACAAGGGAAAAAAGATGGATATATACTAACTGCATAAATACTATAACATTTCCTAACCAACAAATTTAGATTCAGTATCTAAATAAGAAACTGAAAACAAATGTTGCCTACGTATATAACAATCAAGTTTTGCATAATCTTCATCTATAAAGAGCTACAAAAAAATCATTAGGATAAAACAAAATTAATATAAATTAAAACATTGCTATGTTTACTAAATTGACAAAAAGAGTTCATAAGACAGGATTAGAAAGACGATAGTGAGGCAGGCACCCTTGCATAATGCTAGTCAGAATGCAAAGTGTTTCTAACTTTCTGAAAAGTAATTTGACTCTTTACAACAATAATTATAAAGAGTATCTTTGCCATTTCTCAGTAATTTCACTCCTAGAAATTTGACCTAAGATAAAATCACCCCTCACATAAGAAAATTTGGGGGACCAAAACTAAATGTAAGCAATTGACTAATCATATTACAGAAGATTTATATGATGGAAAATTATGTAGTCATTTAAAATTAAGTTTTTTCAAGACTACTTACTATTTATTCATAGTTGAGCCAGCATGTTTTAAGCACTGTTTGCCAGGCTCTGATCTTAGTGCCTGATATATATTACCTTATTCAATCATACTGAAAACATCGTGAGTTCATCATGAGTCCTATTATCATCACCACTTTTAAGATAAGCAAACTGAGGCACAAAGAGTTTGAGTTAGTGTCCAAAGATGCACAGATAACAAAGGGAAAACCGAGAGTCACACTCACATACTCTGGCCCCCTCCTGCTGCTATTCACTTCCTCCCCCTAGACTATAATGTCCCCTTATAGTCCCATCCCCAAGGAATAAGGTTCACTAAATTTTATATTACAGACAAAAACCAGGACTTTAATCAGCATGTACATAACAACTGCATAAAATACATATATGGATAACAAAAAAAATGAAAGGAAAACTTTACAGGTAATTTGTTCTCAATTTCTGAATTTCCCGTTTTTATGATGAACTTGGTTTAGTTTTATAAATTAGCTTTAGCTCTTATGATTTAGCTTTATAGATTAAGCAATTTAAGATTATCTCTATAAAGGAAAAAAAAAGTATTTCTGAGTTTCACAAATTACTATCCTCAAAAAAAAAATTCCAACTATATAGAACTTCTTACCTGAACAGATGTTAGTTTCCATGTTTTGTTACTAATCTTCCCACACTAATACCAAATGACAAAATAAAGCATATTTAAGCTAGCTAGAAAGTCAATTATATATTTTATTCCTCTTTTCCTATGGACACAGACATATACATATACTCACCTCAAGAATATGAGTTCCTTGCAATTGTTTTGATGTTTCAAAACATGTCTGTATACAGGTAAGGTCACATTTTTTAAGTTTATTTATTTATTTTGAGAGAGAGAGTGGGGAAGGGGCAGGGGGCAGGGGGAAGAGAGAATCCCAAATAGGCTCTGTGAAAGGATGGAGCCTGATGCGAGGCTTGATTCCATGAAGCTTGAGATCATGACCTGAGCCAAAATCAAGAGTCAGCCAGGCGCTCTGTGGGTCACATTTTTTAAAAAATTCAAGTAATATAAAGAACAGATGTCTCTGTTATTATATCTACACCTTACTTCAAATCTGTCTCTGTGATTATATCTCTACCTTGCTTCACATTCTATTTTATTCATTTCTCTTTTTTAACTTTAATTTTAGTTTTAGGTAGTATAGAAATGCCCGATTTAACCTTATGCACTATCTCAGCCTATGTATTATCTTTATTTATGTATTCAATATGGACGGTTTCTTAAGACTGAAGTACAAATGCAGTTACAAATCTATTACTTTTTCTAAATAATCACTTGAAAAACCATCTGCCTAATAAACAAGAGCCTAATTTATCTTCTAAGGATACTTCTCTTTAATTGTCTAAGAATCTAGTTCAAAGAAGAGCAATCATCCTCTGATATTTAGAGGCTGCTGGAGATTGGTTAACTAGTTTTAGGCTGTTTTCCACTGCTACATGATATTGAAACTAATGCTGCTTCTCACTGCTACATGATATTGAATCTGAAACTTGGTCTCCTACTGTGTCTACTTGTTAATCATGTCAGGATGATGCCTCACCATGGAGTGAGTCTACGATACCCATCCCATGCTTTTCTTCTAGTTCCTTTCACAATATGGGCTTCCAAGGTCACGGTGATATGTCCATATGAGTACAGCTTAAGATCTCAATGCTCACAACTAAAGTGTTTATATCTTCGCACACAGAATATCATATAAAGACAAACTGTGCACTGATTTTGATTTGGATAAGAAATGGTGAAAAATAAGCCATGAATTCTTACATTGTGGAGTGGGTTGGCAATATATAATTTCCTAGGACCCTCCTCAAGGCCCCCATCACTTTCTTATTCCTCAAGGTGTAGATAAGGGGGTTCAGGGCTGGAGTGACAACTGTGTAGAAAACAGAGATGATGTTGTCTTGCTTGGGGCTGTGAAGGGAACTGGGAAGGACATACATGAATGTGGCAGCTCCATAGAACATCCCAACCACAGTCAGATGGGAAGAGCAGGTGACTAGGGCTTTCTGCCTCCCCTCATTTGAGGGCATGTGAAGCACAGTAAACAGGATTAGTGCATAGGAGGCAATAATGGCAGAAAGAGGAAGCAAAAGGAAAACCACCCCCGTCACATACACCAAGAGTTCATATCTGGAGGTATCTGCACAGGCCAACTTCAGCAAAGGTGGAATCTCACAAAGCAGGTGCCTGATGTTCCGGGCTTTGCAGAAGGGATACTGCATGGTATAGAAGGTATGTCCTAGAGCATTCAGGTATGCCAGTATCCATGCTGTGGCCACCATGAGCCAGCAGACCCTTGGCCTCATGAAGACCATGTAGTTCAGAGGATGACAAATGGCCACATATCTATCATAGGCCATGAAGGCCAGTAGCAGGTCCTCTGCACCACCCAGCATCAATGCCAGAAACATCTGAAGGGCACAGCCCGCAAAGGAGATGGTGTTTTCACTGCGCAGAAAATCCATGAGCGCCTTGGGAGTGACAACAGATGTGAAGAGGAGGTCCATGAGTGAGAGCTGCCCGAGCAGGAAGTACATGGGCACGTGGAGCCGGGAATCCACTGTGATGACCAAGAGCAACAGGCCATTGCTGGTCAGGGCCAACATGTACAGGACTGTGATTATGACACAGAGCAGTTCAGGAGACCCACTGTCTTTCAGAATCCCCATCAATATAAAGCCACTGCCCAGGGTGGAGTTCCAGTACTCCATTCTGTATTGTTTCTTTGGTTGCCTAGAACCAAACACATTCTCGGTGAATTTTTGCAAAGGTGGTCCCTAGTTTGTAACATCACAGGACCCTAATGATGACCAATATGAATCCAATAAGGATTTATAATTGGAAACTGACTTTAACTCCTGATCTCTCAGTTTCTGACACTTCTAATTGTATCTTGATGAAAGAACCACCTGAATGGTCATATTCAGCTAAACATTTCTTAACAGAAAGCAATCTTGGGCTGCCTGGGTGCCTCAGTCGGTTGAGCATCTGACTTGGGCTCAGGTCATGATCTCACAGTTTGTTCCAGCCACACATCGGGCTCTGTACTGATAGCTCAGAGCATGGAGCCTGCTTTGGATCCTGTGTCTCCTCTCTCTGCCCCTCCCCCGCTCATGTTTTTTGCCTGTCTCTCAAAAATAAAAATAAAAATAAACATTTAAAAGAAACCAACATTGGGGTGCCGGGGTAACTTAGTTGGTTGAGCGTCTGACTCTTGATGTAAGCTCCGGTCATGATCTCCTGGGCATGGGATCGAGACCTGTCAGTCTTCACACTGTCAGTGGGATTCTCTCTCTCCCTCTCTCTCGCTCTGCCCCTCCTGCACTCATATTCTCTCTCTCTCAAAAAACATACATAAACATTTTTTTAAAAAGAAAGCAATATTCCAGTACATGAGCCCTTAATTATTTTTGTACCTATGTTTTAAGTATAATGTTTGATGACTGATTTACATGCCCAGTTAGTATTCTAACATACCTATTCTGAATATAAAACTCTAAAGCAGGTACAGAAATGTGATTTCAATAAAACACTTCCACTTCATTTTCCATAACTTATGACTGCATATGTTTGCAGCACTCAAGGCTGTAGATGGAAGCATCATGGGAAGAGCTAAAGTACGCCCACCTTAGTCACCTCTCTGGGCCAGCTCCACACTCTCCATGTGCCTGAAAGAGAAGGAATTCTAGACTGTCTCAGACTAAGGGGTGATGTGTTTGACATGGTGTTGGTTTTAGGAGCTAAACCTTTTGGATGAAAGGACATAGGTGTTTCTTTACAGGCTATGACAACATGTGAGCCTGGGAAAACTCAAAAATCTGATAACTGATGAGGCTCTGCCCAGGAATATCAGAGTGTTTGTGTTTGGGGGAAATGGTGAAAGGTGCTGGCAACAAAAGAGCATGTGCTGTATGCTGTAATCAGGCTCATTAATCCTATCTTCCCTCTTGTGCACCTGACCCAGATCCCCACTCTCCTTCTTGCAGGACCAGAGTATCTCCACTGGATTGAAGGGTCGTGGGGATAGGGAGGATGAACTCCTGTTCTGGAAAGCCACGTTTGGAATGTGGTATCCCACCCCAGAAAAGCCAGAAGAGACAGGGACTTGGGACTGACAGGTATCGATGTCATGCATCATGGGAACTAGGCAGATAAGTCCAATTCTGAACATGTGTTAAAGAATCTGTAAGAGAAGCATGTTTCTCTAAATCTTTCCCCTATACTGTGGCTTCTATATTTGGACATTTCACTGGTTCCCCTACGGGTCTCTTCTGGGTCCACAGGATTTTAATGGCACAAAAGGTATTATTAGAGCATATGACGGGCATATCATTTGCTCTCAGAGGGCCCTTTGGAGACTTTTTTTACCAGATAGGGGCAAAAATCTCTGAGCAGAGGGCAGAAAGCCCAGGAGTGCTAAAGATAGGTACTGGTATTTCCACCAAGAAGCAGACACCCTGGCCTGGGATGTGGCACAGACTCCTTCACCATTTTCACTGGTTTTTCTTCATGTTTAGAAAACCAAGAATAGAGGGCATTAGGATCAAGTACAGGCCCCAAAGCACTAGAGAATCTGGAAGACAGAGTAGCTTAAGTTCTTAGGGTCTGTTTGGGGCTCTGTTTCTCAACTCAGCATTCCTAGAGGCTGCACACTTCCCTGACAGAGAGACAAAGCCCTTACCTCAGGTAGTGAGAAGCCCAGATGGCCAAATGTGCAAAATGCCCTGTGGGTTGTTTGAAGGTGAAGGATTTTCCTGTAGAAATGGGGAAAGGGTGAGGCTTTTCCAGCAGGGTCCAACTGGTTTAAGTTTTGCTAAGCTGGGTTAAGAATCTGAGGAGTCTGACCAATACAGCTGTCAGGGCCCCTTCTGGTCCCCCTATTCTTCTAAAGGTCTTCTCTGGAGATGCAGTGGAGACACAGGGCTAGTTCAGTCCTTGGGTAGTTTCTGTGGCGCTCTTACTTCAGTGATGGGTTTCCTGCTCTCACACCCATAGAGAATTAGAAGAAACTGTTTCTGTCACTCAGTTCCCTAGGTCAAGAACCCATCCAGCTCTGGAGAAGTTGTCAGGCTGAGTTCTTGGGTCCAGATGCTCAGACTGCCATTTACTCCTGCTAGGGTCTGGGAGCAAGGATGAGAGCAGCAGGAATCTGGAAGAAGTAGATATTGGAAGAGCTCCCCAAGGGAGACCCTGCTGTGCTTGGCCTCACTGTCTCTGGGGAGGCTGTTCTGGCTCCTTTCCCATGACCCCTCACCCCTCTGCTTTATTCCATTCCTACATTCACAAGGACTTATCTTCTCAGCTGAAATGGCCTCCCCTGGAAATGCTGGTCCAGGAAACAAGATGTTAATGAGTCCTCTTGGGCATGTTTCCTGGCCTGGTATCCCTGCTCTTTTCTCTCACTAAATGAACTCAGATGCCCCAGGTATCTTCTATCCTCCCCTAAGGTGGCACTGATGGCCCATTTCTGAATTTCTGACTGGATAGGCCAAGAAGAAGGTCCTTTTCCTGGTCAGTGTCCTGCCCCAGATCTTAAAGTGGGTTTCGTGTCAGCTCTAGGACACTCCCACAATATCTTCTGTAATTGTTACCTTGATTCTGAATTCTCTTGTTCATTGACTGTCTCGTGTGCTCCATTGTATACATGTTCTTCTTGTTTTATAAGCTCTTCCTGCTACCTCATCAGCTCCCAAATATGATCAAGATCTCCCTGTTCAGACAAACAACAATTTGGATTTTCTTCCCTTTGGACTATCTCTCTAAATACCTCCCATTTGTTGCCATATATTTTTTCAAAAAGCATTTATAATAATTGGGTCTACTGCTACTTTAATTGCTCATTCATTATACATGAAGAGAACATTTGCCCAGAAAACCCAGAAATAACAGTAGCATAACCCAATAAAATGTATTTCTCACACAGGTAACAGTTCAATGCATATTTCTTATTTAGGGAGCTGTCCTTAATTGCTCTCTTCTATGGGGTTGGGTGGGGATCCAGGCTTTTCATTTGGTGGAACCTACAACATCTTCAGTAGGTGATTCCCAGGTTGACAATAATACTCTCCATTCTGGGTAGTCTGAAAGGAAAGAGATCCTATGGCATCAAGTGTAGGTGTTCTTATGGCTCAGACTTCACTTCATGGCACACCTTGTGGCACACTTCACCTCTGCATTGTATTCCTCGGCCCATTTGTATCACCTCCTGCCAAGTGCCCTACATGACTGAACTGACCTACTTTGTCTCAAGATCACCAAAATCTTCTTTGCCAAATCCTGTAATACATACTATTGTGTTACTGGGTTTGTTTTAAACTCACCAAATTCCCACATTCCTTTTCTTTTTTGCAAAAAGGCTAAAGACTTTTTCGTTCCATACTAGCAGGAATATTTTTTTTTCTTCCGATCTCTGTGTTAATCTGGTAGCACACCACGCTAGCATAATCCAGAAGGGCAGGAACTAGTCTGTTTTGTTCCCAGTCACATTTCTAGCTCATAGCATGGTAACTGCATAAATGTACTCAATAAATGTTTGCTAAATTAATAAAGGAGTGAACAAATGAAGGTTTCTACCACAGCTGCTGTCAAATTCCAACTAAAACATCCATGGGGAAAAAATGTCTATTCAGGTCCTCTGCTCATTTTTTAATCAGATTGTCTTTTTTTTTTTTTTTTTTTTTTTTTGGTGTTGAGTTGTGTAAGCTATTTATATATTTTTTATATTAACCCCTTATTGAATACATCATTTGCAAGTATCTTCTCCCATTCACTAGGTTGCATTTTTGTTTTGTTGATGGTTTCTGTCACTGTGCAGAAGCTTTTTATTTTGGCGTGGTCCCAATAGTTTATTTTTGCTTTTGCTTCCCTTGTCTGAGGAGTCATATCAGAGTAGCTTATGTTGCTAAGGCTGATGTCCAAGAGATTACTGCCTATGTTTCTTTTAGTTTTATGGTCAGATCTCACATTTAGGTTTCTAATCCATTTTGAGTGTATTTCTGTGCTGGTAAAAGAATGTAGTCCACTCTCATTCTTTTGCATGTAGCTATCCAGTTTTCCCAGCACCATTAATGAAAGGCTGTCTTTTCTCAATTATATATTCTTGCTTCATTTGTCATAGATGAATAATATGAGTTTGTGTCTGGCTCTCTATTCTTTTCTATTGATCTATGTGTCTATTTTTGTGTCAGAACCATACTGTTTTGGTTACTATGACTTTGTAGTATATCTTGAAATCTAGGATTGTGATACTTCCAGCTTTGTCTGGGATTTTTCCAAAGAACACACACAGGTACCCAACAGACACATGAAAAGATGCTGAATGTCCCTAATTATCAGAGAAATGCAAATCAAAACCACAATAAGATATCACCTCACACGAGTCAGAATGGCTAGTATCAAAATGACAGGCAGTATCAAGTGTTGGTGAGGATGTGGAGAAAAGGGAACCCTCATACACTATTGGTGGGAGTGTACATGGATGCAACCACTGTGGAGAACAGTATAGAGGTTTCTCAAAAAAATTAGAGATAGAAATAGCATATGATCTGGTAATTCCAGTAGGGATATTTATCCAAATAAATGAAAACACTAACTCAAAAAGATATATAAATAATGCCTAGATGATGGAAGCAACCCAAGTGTCCAACCACAGATAAATGGATACAAAAAATATGTGATATATATCTATATAGTGATAGATTATTCTGCCATAAAAAATGGTATCTTGCCATTTGCAACATGGGTGGACCTAGAGGGTATTGTGCTAAGTGAAATACATCAGACAGAGAAACAAATACCAGCAACAAATACCAGAAAACAAATATGATTTCACCTGTATATGGAATCTAAGAAGCAAAACAAATGAACAAACAAAACCCAGACTCATGGGGCACCTGAGTGGTTCAGTCGGTTAAGCATCCAACTCTCGGTATTAGCTCAGGTCGTGGTCTCATGGGTCATGAGATAGAAACCACATCTGGCTCTGTGCTGACAGTGTGGAGTCTGCTTAGGATCATGTTTCTCCCTCTCTCTGCCCTTCCCCTCCTTTCTCAAAAATAAATAAACTTAAAAAAAAAAACAGACACATAAATATAGAGAACAAACTGACAGTTGCCAGAGAAGAGGGGAGTTGAGGGATGGGCAAAATAGGTGAAGAGAATTAAGAGGTACAAATTTTCAGTTGTAAAATAAGTAAGTCAAGGAGATGGAAAGTACAGCATAGGGAATATAGTCAATAATATTTTGGTAACAATGTACGGTAACAGATGGTGACTATATTTTTGTGGTGAGCACTGAGTAATGTATAGAATTGCTGGATCACTATGTTGTACACCTGAAACTAATATAACATTGTATGTCAGCTATATACCTCAATAATAAATATTTGAAATTTTTTTAAATAATAGTAAATAGTAACAATTATCTATAATCCAATTTGGCAATCTCTATATAGTACCTTTGCTCTATAATTGTTGTTAAATTCAATATTTGGTCTGGTAACAAGAAAGTAAATAAATAAATAAATAAACAAACAAACAAAATATTCATGAAGATATAAGTGTATCTTAAAGCTGACTTCAGGTCAGTAAAGTAGAGACAGGAAAAGTTATGGGACAAGATTTAGAAGAAATGTTCACCAACTCTATATTTTAACAAAGAATATATTAAAAAACAAGTTTTGGGGCATCTGGGTGGTTCAATCAGTTAAGTGTGTGACTTCAGCTCTGGTCATGATTTCATGGTCCATGAGTTTGAGCCCTGCATCGGGCTCTGTGCTGACAGCTCAGAGCCTGGAGCCTGCTTCAGATTCTGTGTCTCTCTGTCTCTCTGCCCCTCCCCTGCTCGTGCTCTGTCTCTCTCTCTCTCTCTCAAAAATAAATAAACATTTTTAAAAATTAAAAAAATAAATAACAAGTTTTGCTTCAAACTTGGGAATTTAAAACTTGACATACCCAAATAATCTAGACTAAGTTTTATTTATGTTTAATTCCAAAATAAAGAGGTTTCCCAGACCAGAAAATGGAAAAATATCATCTAATATACAGAAGCTAGTCCAAGTCAGAGTTTTCCCCCATATTTTCCCTCTTTCTTTACCTCCTTAATTCAGACACCCAGAGGATACAGTTTTTAATTAACATCAAAGGACTGAGCAGATAGCATGCAGCTGAAACAATTTGTAGCAGGGGAAACATAATTTATAAACAATGAGTGTGTCTGGGTCCCTCAGAAGTTGACCATGAGCAAGGATTTGAATGAAAAAAGTTCATTTAGGGAGTGATTATAGTTTAAAACTAATAGGATGGGGAAGTGGGACAGAAAAGCAAAAGAACAAATAAAGGTTGTGTCATCAAGCAAGTTACTGTGGGCAACTGGATCTTAATCCTCCTGGAGAACTCTGAGAAAGAAGAGTAGAACATGTACCTCAGACGTATATCGCACCTAAGGTGTGAGGGATCTGGGGTATTCAGACACCAACTGTCACCAATCATCCATTAAGTCCTGGTTGCTGCAGGGGACATTAATTCCCTGGGCCACAGGCCTTCTGGGCATGTGAGCAGAACTGGCATATCAGCCAAAGAAAGTCTGGATGCAAAAGATGCTTATAGTCGCTAGTGGAAGTCAAACTGCCCTGAAACGATAAGGGTCACAAGCATATGTGGAAGGCACTGACCTAACTGCTATATTGTAAGACAATAATATTTAAGATAAATGACATTGCTCAAAGGTATAGTCTTAAATTTACTAGAATGTACAAAATGATGAAGAGATTTAAAAAATGGTTGAATAATGAGTGTCATGGAGAGTAAATAAATATAACATGGTACATTATTTTTAAATGGTACTACTTGACTGAATTTCCTAGAATTTCCGCTAGATTATTGCATGTATACTAATTTAATAGAACAGAAATATTATCTAAAATCCATGGAGGCATTTTTCATGTACCTCCAAATTCCAAACATTAGGGAAAACTTATATGGAAGTGATGAATAGATGATTTATAGGCAATAAACCTTAAACCCTACTATGGTATGAAAATAGACATAGTTGGAAGCTGGTGGAGAGGAATACTTTGAAGATATTTTTACTCTTCCTTCCATGAGAAAATAAGGTGCTTCCCCTCACCTCAAGTGACAAGAGCTTCAAAAGTACTTTTGTGTCTAATCTGGAATTTGATTAATGTTAGAACAAGTACCTTCTTCACAAATAAAAAATCTAAAGGTCAATTATGGACTGGTATAGTCTCCCTGGTTGAAGAGAAGAGACAGCATTCCACACCCCAGAATTTAACGAAATAGGAACAAGCATGACTCCACTTGGCCATATGTGAATCCTATGGAAGAGAATTAGCCAAGTCTCTGTAAAAGGGACTCAGGCCAATAGAACCACTTGGTAGGTTTAAAAGCGACCTCTCAACAGAGGAAAAACTATTAAGGGGGAGTCATATGTGACCAGCTAATGAAGATAGGGCCTTTAAAGATGTGATTAGGTTAAACTTTGTCATTATGGTGGGCCCTAATCTAATTTGAGGGGCGTCCTTATAAGAAAAGGAAATTTGGACACCCAAAGAGATATATGGGGTACAAGTACACAGAGGAAAGGCCCTGTGAGGACACAGAGAAAAGCTTGCCATACGCAAACTAAGTAGAGAGGACTCAGGAGAAACCAAACCTACTGACACCTTGATCTTGGACTTATGTCTTTTACTTTGTCTTTTCTCTCTTTTCTTTCCTTCTACCCAGCCCCAATTTGCCAATCTCACCTTAATTCAGTGATTAATTTTTCCTGTCCAAAATATTTCCGGTAGTTGTTCACACCAGCCACTTTCAGTACCAAATCTTGTAATGACATTTTGGAGCTCCTGCCCCTATTATCAAACCCCAAACTTTCTATAATTGGTTTAAATATTATGCTATTGCCCTCCAACCTTCTGGTGCTAACAGTCTTCTACAGATTCATATCCATTAGGAAGAAGGTTGGCAGGATCTTTATTCAGATTCTTTTCACTGGGGGGTTAGTGAAATGTATCAGGAAAAAGAAACCCCATTCAAAGCAATGAGACTTATTCAAGTTCTTCATGTACATGAAGCAATTTTAATTTTTATTACCTCACCAACACTGCATGCGTTCTTGAGAAAGAGATAGAGAGAGAGAGAGAGAGAGAGAGAGAGAATTCTGAAAAGATAAAATTGACATGTTGACAGGACTTATTCCTTGAGGGGGAACTATGTGCGATTTTGTTTTTTAATACTCTCACATTATTCCTTTCATAATCAAAAAAGGAAACATTTACTTTTATTTTCTGAGGCGAATTCACCTGTACCCTCTACTCCCTCCAGAACAAAGTGATACATTTGAAATCACTCTCAAACTTATTCTGCTACTCATTGTAGCAGACAGCTACAAAACTGAGGAGGGCATGGAAAATAATTAGGGGACAGGTGAGACTGGCCTAAGATAATATAGTACTTAGTAAAGGGGTGAGAAGAAATCCGATTCAATAATATTGGTAGAGAATTCTACATAGTCAAGCTTAC
The DNA here is from genome assembly GCF_018350195.1 of Panthera tigris. Classification (NCBI taxonomy): domain Eukaryota; kingdom Metazoa; phylum Chordata; class Mammalia; order Carnivora; family Felidae; genus Panthera; species Panthera tigris. Next base: position 63,243,229 of record NC_056669.1, on the reverse strand, counting down.
ATATCACAGACAACAGACACACATACACATGCAGACAACTGTACATACTTGCACACTCTTTCATACCTGTACACACTATGCACAAAATTATCCACCAAAAAATGGAGGAAGGAGAAAAGAGAAAGAAGAAAGGAATGCTTTAGAAAGGGTCATCATGCAGTACAGTTAAATTCATTGCCAAGGAGGGCCTGAAAGTTACAGAAACACTATAGGATTCAATCACTTTTAACTGGAAATAAGGCAGTTTGAGGTAATGCATCTATGGGTATATCTCATAAGACATCCTTATGTCTGAAAAGAATGCTGACTTTTTAACCAGTCACTGTTGATTTAGTCAGAAACGTGGAAACAGAACCTCAGCAAGCCCACAGGTGACTGTATGACAACTTGGGTTTCCCAGCTCATTAATAGCTGAAGGATGCTAGAAATATGTTCAGGGAGATTAATCCATTTTTTCCCTTGGTCCAACATTTCAACGGTGAGTTTACTTTGCTAGGAAAATATTTCCCTCAGGAAAGAACTACAAAAAGAGACCATAAGAAAACAAAAGAGTGCAAGACAGAACATGACTCTGTTGACCAAGAGGTAATGAAACCTTTTAAGGAAGACACCAAGTTTCACATATTGTGAGGTTCTAGACACAATGCTTGCACTGAATAGGCATTTAATGAATACGTGTGGAGAAGAAAAATCAACTGGAGCATATAAAGCGAGGGAAAGAAAGGACAAGGATAGTAGTAGAGCTATTGTTGTCAGTCATAAGCTTCCAAGTGCTTAAGAAAAATGTCAGAAATCACTGCCTCTGAAGGTTGACTATCTTCCAACCAGCCTCCTGAGAGCACCCTTCACGTCCTTGTTCCTCAGGCTATAAATTATGGGGTTCAGCATGGAAGTCATAACTGAATAGAACACAGAGATGACCTGATCCTTTTCATTCATTGTCTTGGAATTGGGTCTCATGTAGGCAAATATTCCAGAGCCATAGTAGAGAACCACAACAGTGAGATGAGAGCCACAGGTAGAAAAGACCTTGAGCCTCCCCTCCTCTGACTGCATCTGAATCACTGTTGAGATAATATGCCAGTAGGAGACAAGGATGAGGGAGAGAGGTGCTAAGAGGATAATCACACCCATTGAAAAGAGAGCCATCTCAGCATTGTAGGTGTCTGCTGAAGCCAGCTTCAGGAGTGCAGGAGGTTCACAAAAATAATGATTAATTATATTCTGTCCCTGGTAGGGGAGACACAGTGTAAATGCACTGTCCACTGAACATACAAATGCCCCACTGATCCAAGACACTATGGCCAACTGGACACAAACCCTCTGGGTCATGACAGTGGAATAATGCAGGGGCTTGCAGACAGCCACATAGCGGTCATAGGACATCACTGCCAGAAGTGCACACTCTGTACACCCTGCTAAAAGGAAGACAATTATCTGCAGTGAGCATCCAGCAAAGGAAATGGTTTTCCTTTTTACGAGGAAGTGGACCAACATCTGAGGAACAATGCTTGTAGAGAAACAGAGGTCAGCAAAGGACAAGTTTTTGAGGAAAAAGTACATGGGGGTGTGAAGTCGAGAGTCACTTTGAATGAGGATTATTATAAGCAGGTTTCCAAACATAGAGAGAAGGTAAATGGTAAGGAAAACACAGAACAGCAGGATCTGGACCTTTGGATTCTGTGAAAGTCCCAGCAAGATAAATTCAGCCACAGAAGTTTGGTTTCCTTCTCCCATTAATGTTTATTCCTGTTTACCTGTCATCAGAAAGAAAACACATGCATTCTGAATGTTCAGTTTTCACAATCTTTATAAACAAGCACAATGATAACAAGTGCACCTTGTTGGACTATTTGTTTTCAGATGCTTCCTGGTAGGTGCCAGTTGGCATTAGGATGCATATTGCTGTTACATAGTTTTTAAGCACGTCTTTCTTTGCTTGATCCATTTGGTAGGCTGAGTATCCTACTTGACATGGCTTCTCAATTAATCCTGATATCAACATACTTACATATTGCTAAATTACCGTGAAGTTTTATCGGGGAATTGTCTTTGGATCAATTTAATTTTTTTCTTCTCAATAAATATTTTGTATTTACCTGGATTAGCAGTCTGAGAATGAGGTGAACTTGTTTAGTCAATAAAACCACTTTTGCTTTTATAATTCAAAATCAAAACACAGAGGTCAATAATAAATTTGTTCATAATAGAGTAGGAGTTTCAAATATGGTTTCAAAGTCAACAGATAAAATGCAGCTATTAGTTCTGGCTTTTTTTCCGTAGCATCTTTATTTTTTATTTTTTTAATGTTTATTTATTTTGAGACAGAGAGAGAATGTGTGAGCAGTGGGGATGGTGGGTGGAGCAGAGAGAGAAGAAAGAGAGAGAATCCCAAGCAGACTCTGGCTGTCAGCATACAGCCTGATGTGGGCTCGATCTCACCAGCTGTGAGATCATGACATAGCATTGGTCCCTTCAATAGCATTTTTAAAAGAGGCTTCTAAAGTAGCAATCCAAACAGGTAAAGGAAGAAAAGAAAAATATATACCCAGGGATCATAATCCTGGCCCTTGTATAAATATTTCACATGATTAAAAGGAAAAGTATCATGAAAAAATGTGACATTCAGAAATGTAACATAAGACTTCAGTGGCCAAGGCCCTATTCAAGAAAAAAAAAAAGCCAGTAATAAGCAGGAGCTTAAACTTCTGAACTAGATATTAGTGAATTTTACTACTCCATAATGCCCAGTTTCAGCTCGCCTCTGACCTTAGCGTCAGCTGTAGTGGACAATTCTGACTTGCTTGGCACTGCTGACATTCTACGTCAAGAGCTCCCTACCTTGTCTTTTAGCATTCTGCCCAAGATGTTGAAGTATGGGCAAGTTAATGCCCCAAAGGCAATCTTTAACCAGAGCGCAAAGGAAAATTGATGAATAAAGACACCAGGTATTTCTGGGAAGCACTCTGTATGATTCTTACAGGTTGAGCTCTATGGAGTTGAGTCCCCATTGTCTGTGCCATGTTTATTATTATTACTATTACTATTATCATTATTATTATAGTCCCTAAAGGACTTTTTCAGAATTTTGTTTTAGATGAATTCAGAATGAAATTTGAATAGCACAGATATACTGTACATCTATTTATATACGGCAGCCCTCTAGAGGACCACAAACCATTGCGATGTCTAACATTTCTCTCTTCTTCTAAGAACTTTGGGATTTATATTGCCCCCATACAGAATGCATGGTCTAGAGTATCAACTTCAATAATCCAAACTTCACTGGTGTTTAGTTGTTTCCTGTGTCACTCTTACTGTTTCCTTATACCACTTCCTGGAATCACTTTTCCAATAAGCTATCTGCACCAAAGTTCTTTTCTTAGCCTCTTCTTTCAGGAACCTAAACTAAGAGAAATATAGGACCTGAGATGGAGACCTGATGAAGACAATATTATTACAAGTCTGCCTTGTTCAACCGAGGAGTTCCAGCTGTGTCTGATGATAATGACTAACACTTACTGAATGCTTACTATGAGTCTGGCATAGTTCTAAGTACTTTATATGTGTTAGTTTATTTAATCTTCACGATAATCCTATGAGGAAGTATATTTTCAATCTCTATTTTACAGATAAGGAAATTGAAGTGTAGAAAGGCAAAGTAACTTACTAGTCACACAGATATCATTTACCAGAATTGGAATCCAAAGCCCTAGAGTCTTGTCTGGCATCTGAGCTTTTAAATCTTCAGTCTTATTTCAGTCACAATTCCAACTGCAGCAGCTAGTACTAAAAAATCCAATCATGTAGATGGACTCCCCACAGAGAAATCCAAGCAATATTCAAGAGACAAAGGAAATTATCCTCAATCCCAAACATGTTCATAAATGGCTTGGCTCCTAAAGTTGGCTGAGGTTAAGATTTTCACATGTTGCCAATTAGAAAATAAACTAGAAAGAACTAAGACTTGTAGTAAGGTTCCAGCCAACTTTCTTTAAGTTTAGGAAGGAAAGAGATTTGTAATGAAAGAGAGGATTCAAGATCCAAGTAGAACAACCAATCAGATTTAAGGGGCAAATGGCATATCTGTTAGCAGGGTGAACATGGTGCTAAGGTCAATTTCATTCTGATACTACTGCTGACTATACGGTTGTCATAAATTTATCATTAACACTCAGATTACTAGATTAAATTTGTAATATAGAATATTTGGATTTGGTAAGAGATACAGGAACCTAAGTATCATGTATAGGATCTTGTACACTAGGTAGCAGAGCTTACTCCTCCTCCTCCTCTGATCATAATAATAACAACACGGACTAAAAACTTACATTTCATGGCACTTAATATGTTCCAGGCACCCTTATAAGCATTTAATATTTATTAATTTATTTAATATTCAGAAGAGTTTCAAAGAAGTAGACTCCTAATATACTCATTTTATAAATATGGGTTCTGAGGGTCAGTGAATATATTTAAAAAAAAAATAAACTTTCAGGGCTACAGAGATAGTAAATTTTTGAATCAGGATTCAGTCCCAGGTAATCTGATTCTAGAGCCCAGCCCTGATATTGTTCTACTGAATAGGAGTGCGGATTCTATTTTAAAAATATACTCTGGAACCATGCTCTGTCTGAGTCCACAGAAAAAGCCATAAATGGAACACACCACAAAATTAGGATCTGGGAAAATGTAAGGCAGAGGCTGATGGTATACACAGAAAATAAACAAATACGCTATCTTTCTGTAGTGTGGAATCAGGTGGACAGGAAGCTAAGCAGTGTCAGTGCAAATATCCGCAACTTTTTTTTTTTAATGTTTTTATTTATTTTTGAGACAGAGATAGAGCATGAGCAGGGGAGGGGCAGAGAGAGAGGGAGACAGAATCCGAAGCAGGCTTCAGGCTCTGAGCTCTCAGCACAGAGCCTGATGCAGGGCTCCAACTCACAGACTGTGAGATCATGACCTGAGCTGAAGTCAGATGCCCAACTGACTGAGCCACCCAGGTGCCCCAACTTCTTTTTTTTTTTTTTTAATGTTTATTTCTGAGACAGAGAGAGAAAGAGCATGAGTGGGGGAGGGGCAGAGAGAGACGGAGACACAGAATCAGAAGCAGGCTCCAGGCTCTGAGCTGTTAGCACTGAGCCCCACACCGGGCTCAAACTCAGAAACCGTGAGATCATGACCTGAACCGAAATCGGTCGCTCAACCAACTGAGCCACCCAGGCGCTCCTATCAGCAACTTCTTAATATTCCTCAAAGTTAGTTTCCTGCTCTTCCTTCTTTATTTACATATTGTTCTTTATGGATCTCATTTACATCCGTTGGCTCAATTATCACCTATATCTAGACTGCCTCAAAGTCATCTGACAACTGACCACTATTCTTAGCTTGAATCCTACATTTTCAATTTTTTTTCTGGATATTTTTTCAAGTTTTTATTTAAATTCTAGCTAGTTAATATATATAGTAAAATTGGTTTCAGGTATAAAATTTAGGAAATCATTACTTACATACAACACCCAGGGCTCATCACAACAAGTACCCTCCTTAATACCCATCTCCCATTTAGCCCATTCCCCACCCACCTCCCTCTACCAACTTTGTTTGTTCTCTATAGTTAAGAGTCTCACGGTTTGCTTCCCCTTCTTTCTTTTTTTCCCTTCCTCTATATTCATCTGTTTTGTTTCTTAAATTACACATGAGTGAAAACATAAGGTATTTGTCTTTCTCTGACAGACTTATTTCATTTAGCATAATACACTCTAGCTCTGTCCACATTGTTGCAATATTTACAGTAAAACATTTTGCCTCTGCTTGAAAAATCAACATATTTGGAATTTAAATTTTACTCCATAAATCATTTTTAACTTTAGGGACTCCATTCTTGGAAATTCCACTGTCACTTTTCCTAACCATCATGACCTTAAAATATAAAATCAGCTTTGACTTCTTTTATCCTACTTGTTTCTGCAAGTTGATCAATCATCAAGTTCATTCTTTCAAACATCTTTCAAATCTCTAACTTTTCATTGTCATTGTCATTCTTGCTAGTCTAGTAAGTCATTCAGTTCTGCTTGTATTATTTCAATATCCTAACTTGTTGCCACACCCTAGAATCAAACATCTTGTATTCCACTAACTGATAAATCTTCCAAAGTAAATGGTTTCTACATCTAATGAAATAAACTCCAAATTCTCTAGATGAGCATTTAAATCCTATCTCATGCTTATCCCAATTTCCTTCCTTTTTCTGTCTTAAAAGTGTCTTTGTTTCAGTGAAATCAAATCATTAATAAACTATTCATATTAGATTCTAAGAGCTTGGTAAAGAAAAAAAAAGAAATAGAGATAACAAGAACAGGTCATACAAGTATATCTATTAATAGAGAATAGTTTAAAAATTATAAGAGAATATCGTGTACTCATTTAGAAAAAAAGTGTTGAATTTCTAGGAACAAAAAAACAATTTTTAAAAAGTTCTGAGTTTCCAATTTTGAGAAAAAAAGGAAAGATATAAAGAGACTGACAACCATAGGAAATGGTTTTAAAATATTTATAATTGATAAGACTCTGGCAAATATAGTTTTACAGATGTATTCTATATAAACATCAAGGAATGGATAATTCTTAATATTTAAATTATACCAGGGAATAAAAAATAGGATGTTGAAAGTTTCAAGAAACAAAAACCCATCTCAACCTTTGTGAAAATAAATCTATTGCTCTTATAACTGATGAGAGCTGGATACAGAATAGGATTTATCCAAAGGTTTAACATGACAGGAAGTCTGAGTTTTCATTTCTTTTTTTTTTTTTAAATTCTATCATTCTAGGTGTCACCATTTTCTTAAGAAAATCTCCCTTTATGATCTTAACATAATTACGAAAAGCTCCCACTGTTACCCCTTGTTCAAATATAAAAGGAGAGATAGAACATATGTGACCAAGATTTCTCCCAAAAGTTCTGACAGTCAGCCTGATTGGAACATATCATGTTAGCAGTGGATGTGAGAGAGAAATTAACTCAGTCTAGGTCAAGTGCTGGAAAAACTAGTATGGAGTTATGTGTATAACTACCATGGCTGTAACCCCAACCACACCTCTCTTTAATATTTCCTTCTTCTTATCCTTTATATATGCTTTAAGGAAAATAAACTATCTCATAAAGTAGTTATCCTTAAAGGAGTGTAGGGATGAAGAAAAGACAAGGAGTAAGTTTCAGGGATGCTAGTAATTTTCTGTTTCTTAAAATGGGTGCTGATCACATGGCTATGCTCATGATGTGAAAATTCATTGAACTATACACCTGTAATTTCTGTGTTTCTCTGCAGATATGTTATGCTTTAATATAAAAGTTTACTTTAAAATAGAACATTTGGCAGGTATAATTAGCTGTCTCAGAAAAGAGCACTCTTTTAAGATAATTGATCCACAATAAATTGTCTAAATGAATGAACTATCGTTTATTTAAGGTTTCATATTATAGCCTATTATTTCTTAAAGTTTTCTGGATTCAAAATCTCGAAATTATAGAAAGAGGAAGAGGAAGGAGGAGGAGGAGGAGGAGGAGGAGGAGGAGGAGGAGGAGAAACAGAAGCAGAAGAAGAAGTAGCAGCAGCAGCAGCAGCTGGAGGAGGAGGAGGAGAGGGAGGGGGAGGGGGAAGAGAAGGAAAAGGAGAAGCAGGAGGTGGAGGATGGAAAGGGAGTGGAGAGGGGAGGGGAGGGGGAGGATGGAAAGGGAGTGGAGAGGGAGGGGAGGAGTAAAAAGAAAAGAAGGTCATCATGAAAATTATAAAATGTTACCAACAAAACTCAACACAGTGGATTTTTTCTAACCTTTCCCATAACTAAGTAGCCTCAGAAAGTAGACTCAGATTAGATAATTTAATCAGAGGATTAAAACATTAGGAAGAAATAAAGAATTTTTAGGTATAAAAAATAAAATTATTAAAATAACACAAAAGATGGTTTAACAGCATATTAGACATAGACAAAGATAGGTCCAGTGAACAAGAAGACAGATAAGAACAAAATATCAGGGAGTGCCTGGGTGGCTAAGTGTCCAACTTCAGCTCAAGTCGTGATCTCACAGTTTGTGGGTTTAAGCCCTGTATCGGGCTGTGTGCTGACAGCTCAGAGCCTGGAGCCTGCTTCAGATTCTGTGTCCCTTACTCTCTGCCCCTTCCCCACTCACACCCTGCCTCTCTCTCTCTCTCTCTCTCTCAAAAATAAATAAACATTAAAAAAAATTTTTTTAAAAAGAAGAAAATATCTGGATTGAAGGACAAAAAGACAAAAAAAAAAAGAAAAATGAGACAAGTGAAATATGTGAAAAATAGTCTAACAAGTATAACTGAAGTCTCAGAGAAAAGAGAAAATAGGTTGAAAAACATTAAAGAGGTAATAGTTGAGAATTTTTCAAAACTGATAAAAAATATCAAGCTTTTTTTTACAAATATATATACATATATATTTAATAAATGTGACAATGTGAAAATAAATGATGTCTGCGTAAATTTAAATCTCATAGCGTATCTTACAATGGCAATAAATAAAAAAATAATAAACTACAAAAATCGTGTGCTTATTTTAACTAAAATACAGAGAATGCCTAAGCTTTAAATTACCCAAATTAGGGAGAAAAAAATCCCACCAAATCCCAGAAAACCACCTCTTATACTCCTGATGTAAATCTTTTCAGAATGCTGTAACAGTCCAATGAAAACTGGGTGGAAAAAAAGAAAAGAAATACTAATAGAAAGCTCAAGACTGATCTATAATCATTGCCTAAAAGAGAAAGTCCTTCTTTAGTAAGGAAACACTAAAAACAGAGCAAAACAAGCAAGCAAGCAAACAAACAAACAAAAAACTTCCTGAAAGATCAGAGAACTGACCATAGGGAAGAGTTTAAGAATGTGTGTGATTGAAAGTAGCAGTCTTGGAAAGGCATAATTTCTAGGAGAGAAGCAACCTTGGGGATTAGGGAGTGAAAAAATAAAGAAGCAAAAGGAGAAAAATTAGGATCTCTGTAAGAAAAAAGAGAACTAAAAATCAAATGGCATACAATCTCTCTCCACTTCACCCAAACAAAAACAAAACCATCCACCACAGAAATTTTACTTAATTACTCTTGTGTATTTTTGAATAGGGAAACCATCCCAAATCCATAAAATAAAGACTGAATTTATAGAAAATAATTATTTTTATACATATAATTTATTGTCAAATTGGCTTACATACAGCACTCAGTGCTCATCCCAACAGAAGGTAATTTAAATATTGTTGAAAAATATTAATGAACAGAATCAATACCACCTTAAGAAAATAATACATCATTAAAGAGTGGGTTATATTTCAGGAATATAAGGTTACTTCTATATCAAGAAGCTCATTAAGATAAGTCATATTAATGGATATGAGAACATAATAAATAATTATGTTGGCATTTCAATTCAGTTAGGAAAAGAAAGATATTAAGTACATAGCTATATTTAATATGTTTTCATAAAAATAAAATTACATCACTACATCATAATATAAAACAAAATATATTACAGATGGAGCAATAATCTATATGTCAAAGCCATAATATAAAATTTTAAGAGAAAATACAAAGAATTCTGTTTTGGTCTTGGAATAAGAAAAAACTAATCATGACACCAAATCCACTAGCCATAATGAAAATAGGCATCTGACTACATAGTCATTGCTCTATTTATCCAACACATAATCAAGGGCCATATTCTAGAATCAAATTCTTCAAGAAGTCCACATTACTTTAATTTTTTAAGTTTTTATTTAAATTCCAGTTAGTTAACATACAGTGTAATATTAGTTTCAGGGGTACAATTTAGTGATTCAACACTTCCATACAATACCAGGTGCTCATAACAAGTGTATTCCATAATCCCATCACCTATTTTAACCATCCTCCCACCCACCTTCCCTCTGGTAATCATCAGTTTGTTCTTTATAGTTAAGAGTCTACTTCTTGGTTTGCCTCTCTCTCTCTTTTTTTCCCTATGCTCATTTGTTTTGCTTCTTAAATTCCACATGAGTGAAATCATATGGTATTGGTCTTTCTCTGACTTATTTCCCTAGACATAATACTCTCTAGCTCCATCCATATCACTGCAAATGGCAAAATTTCATTCTTTTTTGTGGTTGAGTACACACACACACACACACACACACACACCACATCTTCTTTATCCATTCATCACTCTATGGACACTTGGGCTGTTTCCATACTTTGGCTATTGTAGGCAATGCTGCTACAAACATAGAGGTGCATGTATCCCTTTGATTTAGTATTTTTGTATTCTTTGGATAAATACCTAATAATGCAAATGCTAGGTCATAGGGTCGTTCTATTTTTAACTTTTTGAGTAACCTCATACGTTTTCCAGAGCGGTTGCACCAGTTTGCATTCCCACCAACAGTGCATGAGTGTTCCTGTTTCTCCACATCCTTGCCAACACCTATTTTCTGCATGATTGATTTTAGCCATTCTGATAGGTGTGAGGTCATATCTGATTGTAGTTATGATATGTATTTCCCTGATGATCAATCATGTTGAGCATTTTTTCATGTGTCTGTTGGTCGTCTGCATGTCTCCTTTGAAAAAATGGTTATTCATGACTTCTGCCCATTTTTTAACTGGTTTATTCATTTTTGAGATGTTGAGTTTGATAAGATCTTTATATATTTTGGATGCCAACCCTTTATCAGATATGTCATTTCCATAGGTTGCCTTTTACTTTTGTTGATTGCTTCCTTCACTGTACTGAAGCTTTTTATTTTAATGAAGTCCTAAGAGTTCATTTTTGCTTTTGTTTCCCTTGCCTCAGGAGACATATCTAGTAAGAAGTTGCTACAGCCAATGTCAAAGAGGTTACTGTTTGTGTTCTCCTCTAGGGTTTTCATAATTTCTGTTCTCAATTTAGGTCTTTAACTAATTTTGAATTTGCTTTTTGTGGATGGTATAAGAAAGTGGTTCAGTTTCATTCTTTTATATGTTGCTGTCCAGTTTTCCCAATACCATTTGTCGAAGAGACTTTCTTTTTTTTTCCTTTGGAAATTCTTTCCTTCTTTGTTTGAGATTAATTGACCATATAGTTGTGGGAGAAAGCCACATTACTTTTAAAGAATTAATAGCAAAAGCAGGAAGCTTCTTTTTTTGTTCTTCAGAAATATCAATACAAGTTGATGTTCTTTTAGTTGTGTTTGACTTTGTTTTTCCTCCATTTATTACACCTTCAAATATGTTATAATATCCTCTATGTTAAAATGCATACAGGAGGAGGAGTTAAGATGTCAGAGAAGTAAGGGTACCCTGGGCTTTCCTATTCCTTCGAGCACAGCTATGTGTTCAGATCACTTGGAACACCCAGGAAATTGATCTGTGGACTGCCATAATGATCTCCATGGTTGGAGGCAGACAACATGGCAGGTGTGAGGGGTGTAGAAGTGAATTGGGGGAGAGGAAAAATGGTGGTGCTGTGGAGGGGAAGGGAACCCTTTCTATGGAGAGACAAAAAAAGAGAGGAAGAGAGAGGGGTTGAGACAGTGCAGCATCAGGTTGACATAAGAGGAAAGCTTCTGTGGACCATGGACCGGGGAGCAAGAGGTACTAAATGTTGCAGGGTTTTTTTCTTGTTTTTGTTTTTTGATTTTTTTGTTTGTTTGTTTTTTGTTTTTATAAACAGTGTTTGGAGCTCAACCTCTGAGATATTGGAACTGCACAGTGACCTTCTCTGGAGCAGAGCTGTGCTGTGCCCTCCTGGGGAGGAGGGAGCTGGCCCCAGAATACATAGCGGCAACCAGAGATCTCCAAGGTGAATTGGGAGAGAGCATCCCCCCCAGAGTACTTTTGGAAGAGGGTATATGGCCTCCCCAAGGCCAAAAGACCCTGCAGGTGCCAGCAAAAGGCCTTTCATCAATAGCGGACAGAGGACCCAGAGGAAATAAAACTTTTGCTGCTTTTACTGGTGCTACACCATAGATTCTGCACATTGTGTAGGGTGGGACTGTTTTTCAGAGACACAGCATACAGGGGCTCTACTCTGGAGTAAGGGGATGGATATGTGTGGTGCTGTGTTAAGACTTTGAGTTTTGGATTCCAGCCACATTCCAAAGAAAAAATGCAGGGGAGTTGTGGTACACAGCAAGCTAACTGCCCTTACTATACTGTAAGGGCTGCCTCAACAGCAGGGGATGTGAGATCCCCTGTCTGTGGATGAAAGATTGGGGTGGCACCATTTTCCCCCAACACCGACATGGTTGGTCTTCAGAAAGCAGCACACCAACCCCCAGTGGAGGTAGGAACCACTTACATCAAACCTCACCGCCCTGTGCCTGGCAACTGCTTATTTACGGGGGCACGACTGACTCTGAGCCAATACAGCAGGCCTCCCCTCCAGAAGAAAGGCACAGACAGCACCCAGAAAGCACCAAGTGTACTGAAAATCACGTGCTTCAAAACAACACTTGCAGGTCTGGTGGAAATAGGGCCAGGCTTACTTTTTTTTTCTTTCTTTCTTCTTTTTTTTTCTTCTGGAATCAGGTTCATAGTTTCTTACTTGTTTTTTTTTTTTTCATTTCCTTCTCTCTCTCTCTCTTTCTCGACAAGTTTCTTTATTTTTTGTTTTTTCTTTCGTTTTCTTTTCTTCTTTTTTTTTCTTTTATTTTTCCCTTTAGAATCAGCATTATCATTTTTTGATTCTCTGGGGTTTTTTTTATTCCCTTTCCTTTTCTCTTTTTTTTTGGGGGGGGGGGGAGAATCAGGTTTTTCAATTTTTTTTTCCATTTAACCAGGCTTATTTTAACAAACAAATCAAAGCACACCTAGTTAAAGTTCCAAACATTCCCCACTGCAAGCAAGGAGGAGCTCTGCGAGGTCTGACCGGGGAAAAGAGCAGTCAAAATGCAATAGCAGCGTGCATACAGCATATACCAGAAACATTTCCTGAAGAGCCAGGCCCTGGACAGTGTATGACCTCTTTTTAATATAGCATTACTCTTAGGTGCAGTAATATAACAAGATTTTAAAACACCCAAAAGACAGAAACTTAGCCAAAATGACAAGTCAGGGGAATTCTCCCCAGAAGAAAGGTCAAGAAGAAATCACAGCCAGGGACTTGTTCAGAACAGATATAAGCAATACATCTGAACAAGAAGATAGAACCACAGTCATAAGACTACTAGCTGGGCTTCAAAAAGCATAGAAGAAACCAGAGAAACCTTTGCTGTAGAGATCAAAGACCTATCAACTAGTCAGGCTGAAATAAAAACTTCTGTAACTGAGAAGCAAAACTAACTGAAGACAGTCACAGTAAGGACTAAGAAGCAGAGAAGAGAATAGGTGATATGAAGGAAAAAATTATGGAAAATAATGAAGCTGAAAAGAAGAGGGAAAGGAAGCTATTAGATCATGAGGGGAAACTTAGAGAACTTAGAGAGTCCATAAACTGAAACAATATCCATAGCACAGGAGTCCCATAAGTAGAAGAGCAGGGGAAAAAGGCAGGAGGTTTATTTGAACAAATTATAGCTGGGAACTTTCTTAATCTGGGGAAGGAAAGAGGCATCAAAATCCAAGAAGAACAGAGAACTCCCATTAAATTCAACAAAAGCTGGTCATCACCATGGCATATCATAGTCAAATTCACAAAATACACAGACAAGGAAAGAATCCTGAAAGCAATAAGGGAAAAAAGTCCTTAACTTACAAGGAAAGATAGATCAGTTCACAGCAGATTTTTCCACAGAAACTTGGCAGGCCAGAAAGGAGTGGCAGGAAATATTCAGTGTGCTTGAATGGGAAAAATATTCAGCCAATAATTCTTTACCTAGCAAGGCTATCATTTAGAATAGGAGAGATAAAGAGTTTCCCAGACAAACAGAAATTAAAGGAGTTCATGACCACTAAACCAACCCTGCAAGAAATTTTAAGGGGGAGTCTTTGAGTGGAGAAAAAAAATAGTAAAAGACCAAAGCAACAAAGACTATAAAGGACCAGAAAACATCACCAGGAACACCAGCTGTATACATGACACGATGGCACCAAATACATATCTTTCAATACTCACTCTTTAAATGATTAAAAGCTCCAATCAAAAGACATAAGGTATCAGAATGGATTAAAAAAAAAAAAAACAACAAGATCCATCTACATGCTGCTTACAAAAGACTTACTTTAGACCTAAAAACATCTGCAGATTGAAAGTGACGGGATGGAGAGCCATCTATCATGTTAATGTAGGCTAAAAAAAGCCAGAGTAGCCATGCTTATATCAGACAAGCTATATTTTAAAAAAGAGACTGTAACAAAAGATGAAGAAGGCATTATATCATAATTAAGGGGTCTATCCACCAAGGAGATCTAACAATGGTAAACATTTACGCCCCCAACTTGGAGAACCCAAATATATAAATCAGTTAATAACAAACATAAAGAAACTCACTGATAAAAGATTTCAATAACACTAAGGGACTTTAATATCCCACTGACAACAATGAATTGATCATCTAAGCAGAAAATCAACAGGAAAACAATAGCTTTGAATGACACACTGGACTGGATGGACTTAACAGATATATTCAGAATAGTACCCCCTAAAACAGCACAATACACATTCTTCTCAAGTGCACATGAAACATTCTACAGAACAGTTCATATACTTGGTCACAAATCAGAATATTAAAGAACATACTACTAAAGAATGAATGGGTTAACCAGAGAATTAAAGAAGAAATTTAAAAATACATGGAAGTCAATGAAAATGAAAACATGACAGTCCAAACCCTGTGGGATGCAGCAAAGGCAGTTCTAAGAGGAAAGTATATTGCAATTCAGGCCCACCTCAAGAAGCAAGAAAGGTCCCAAATACACAACTAACCTTAGGTGTAACTAACCTTATACCTAAAGGAGCTAGCAAAGGAACAAGAAATAAAGCCTAAATCCAAACAAGAATGGAAATATAAATATTAGAGAAGAAATAAACAATATAGAAACAAAAAGAAAAACCAGTAAAACAGATCAATGAAACTAAGACCTGGTTCTTTGAAGAATTAAAAAATTGATAAACCTCTAGCCAAACATATCAACAACAAAAAAGAGGGAAAGGATCCAAATAGATAAAATCATGAATGAAAAAGGAGAGATCACAACCAACACCACAGAAATACAAACAATTATGAAAATACTATGAAAAATTACAAGCCAACAAATTGGGCAATCTAGAAGAAATGGAAAAATTCCTAGAAACCCATGAGCTACTAAAACTGAAACAGAAAGAAATAGAAAATTTGAACAGTCCCATAACCAGCAAAGAAATTGGATGAGTAATCAAAAATCCTCCAACAAACAAGAGTCCTGGGCCAGATAGTTTCTCAAGGGAATTCTACCAGATATTTAAAGAACACTTAATACCTATTCTTCTCACACTGTTCCAAAAAATAAAATGGAAAGAAAGCTTCCAAACTTATTCTATGAAGCCAGCATTACCTTAATTCCAAAAACCAGACAAAGACCCCACTAAAAAGGAGAATTACAGGACAATCCCTGATGAACCTGGATGGAAAGATTCTCAACAAGATACTAGCAAATCGAATTCAAGAGTATATTCAAAGAATTATTCACCATGATCAAGTGGGATTTATTCCTGGCCTGCAAGGGTGGTTCAATACCTGCAAATCAATGAACATGATACACTGCATAAATAAAAGAAAGGATAAGAAGCATATGATCATTTCAATAGATGCAGAAAAAGCTTTTAACAAAATACAACATCCTTTCTTGATAAAAGTCCTCAAGAAAATAGAGATAGAAGAAACATATCTCAATATCATAAATGCCATATACAAAAGACCCACAGCTAATATTACCCTCAGTGAGGAAAAACTGAGAGTTTTCCCCCTGAGATCAGGAACACGACAGGGATGTCCACTCTCACCACTGCTGCACTGTTGGTGGGAATGCAAACTGGTGCAGCCACTCTGGAAAACAGTATGGAGTTCCTCAAAAAATTAAAAATAGAACTATCCTTCAACCCAGCAGCTGCACTACTAGGTATTTATAAAGGATACAAAAATGCTGATTCGAAGGGGCACATGCACCCCAATTTTTATAATAGTGCTGTCAACAATAGCCAGAGTATGGAAAGACCCCAAATATCCATTGACTGATGAACGATAAATAAGATGTGGTATATATACATAGAATGAAATTTTACTTGGTGATCAAAAAGAATGAAATTTTTCCATTTGCAACAATGTGGATAACTCTAGAGTGTATAAGGCTAAGTGAAATAAGTCAGAAAAAGACAAATATCGTATGATTTCACTCACAGGAAACTTAAGAAACAAAACAGATGAACATAGTGGAAGGGAAGGAAAAATAAGATAAAAACAGAGGGAGGTAAACCATAAAAGACTCTTAATAGAGAAGAAAAACAGGGTTACTGGAGGGGAGGTGGGTGGGGAGATGGACTAGATGGACAAGCATTAAGGAGGGCACTTGTTGGGTAAACAATAATAAGGATTAGATAATACTTTAATGATGTTGGGATATTGGCTAGCAATTTTGTTTAATGATGGATGTATTCCTTGTACATTTATTGAAATACACTATATATGGATCAAAAAAATCCATATATGCACATGCGCACACACACACACACACGCACACACACACATACACACACACACAGCCTTTCTTTGGTCCTGTTACCCTTTCTAGCCACTGCCTAATTTTTTTTTTATTTTGTTCCCAAACTTTCCACTCACTCTGTTTTCTTTCATTGCCAAATAGATTCATGACTGAAATTTTTTCATCCATTTTCCCCTTTTTACCACGTTGCCACTTTTCTTTTTTTTTAAGTTTTTAATGTTTATTTATTATTGAAAGATAGAAAGAGAGCATGAGCGTGGGAGGGGCAGAGAGGGGGGAGACAGAATCTGAAGCAGGCTCCAGGCTCTGAGCTATCAGCACAGAGCCTGATGCAGGGCTCAAACTCACAACCGAGAGATCATGACCCGAGCTAGAGTCGAATGCTTAACTGACTGAGCCACCCAGGCACCCCCGACTGTATCCTCATTGGTTGGTTAGTTGGTTAGTTAGTTCGTTCATTAGTTAGAGTTTTTGGCAATTTGACACTCCTCTTTATCACAACTCTTCTCCATTCGATTCTTTTAAGTCTAATTTCTTGAACCTAAAGTCAGTTAATATTTGATTTTTGTCTCACTTATATGCCAGTCACTAGGTTAAACTACAGAATAATCACAACAAATGCAAAAGTTTCTTATTACAGCCAGTGTTTCCACAAACCTTGCACCCTTCTTTACTATTTCCTTGTGTCTTTCCAATACCCCTTCCATAGCTGGGGGAACAGAATTCTTTCCTAGTCCCCACCCTAACCCAACCCGGTTCCATCTCATCACTCTCAGGATTCTGTCTTTCTGACCATACCACAGAGAAATTAAAAGCCTCAACATAAATAAATTAAACCACTCACCTCTCTGACCACACATGCCTACAAACCTGTAGCAATCCATCCTTTCCTCACAGGGAAGAGTTGTCTTTAAAAAAAAAATTGCCTTAGCTACAATAAGGGTATTCCCTGTGCTCAAAACTTCACATACTTCTTCTTTGGCTATTTCTCTAACAATTACAACCTCTTTTCTCCCTTTATCTTCCTTATCTCCTATGCTATTGGTTTTCCTTCTAATAAAAGAATAAATATATTTATCATCTTACCCCTCACTCTAAGCTTTCCCATGTAGTGTGCTTTTCATCTCTTTGATGAATCTGTTCTGCACAATTCAAAGACACCTTTCAATGGCCAAACATACTGATTTTGCTTTTGGTTATCTTGCTTGATCTCTCAGTCATAATTAAAACTATGGATACTCTTGAAGATGTATTTTCCCTTGCTTTCTCTTATTCCTTTTTTCTCTAATGACATCCTTTCCTTTATCATCTTTTTCCTTCTGCTTATCTTTTAATATTGACATTTCCCTCATTTCTTCACTTTCTGAGTCTACACTCTCTGAATGACCTCATTTCTTCTGACTTTGGCTATCATTTAATTGTTGATGACTTCTATATCTCCATAAGCAACTGAGGCTTTTTTTTCAGAGTTCTGATTTACACAACAAACATCTTACAGGACCTCACTGACAATTTCCTTACATATATAATAGAAATAATGATGATGATGGTAGTATAAGTTTTCAGAACAACTTGGTTTGAATCTGAGTTCTATGAATTAATATATAGATCTTCTTGAGTAAGTAATTTCAGTTACACAAACCTCAGTTTCCACATCTATAAAATGAGGATATTAGTATCTAATTTCTCCATTTGCTGTAAAAATTAAATGTAATAACTTATATAAACAGTTATTATTTGGTATATGACAAGTATTAATTATCTGTAATAATAACAAATAAATATTACTTAATGCACAAATATGAACCAGTCACTCTACACACATTTTCTCATTTAACTTTCAATTTAGGACAACAAAAATTGAAACTATTATACTCCTCTGTTTTTTCCATAATTTATTTTCTACATAAATACTCCCTTTCTTTCTTATATTGACACAAATACTAAGACAGTCTCTCAGGCTGAAAGGGGGAGACATTTTTCTCCCATCCTTTCTTTCTACCTACTAGACAGGTGAAATAGTCACTAGATTGTATCTCAGATCTCAAATTTCTCTCCTCCTCTCTATTCCCAGTTATCATCAACCTATTTTCTGACCCTATACTTTCTATTTGTTATACTTCTATGATCTCTCTGCCTCCTGTATTGCTCTTTCAAAAAATAGAATAGAAGAGGGGCGCCTGGGTGGCTCCGTTGGTTAAGTGCCCAACTCTTGATTTTGGCCCAGGTCATGATCTCACAGTTCATTAGTTTGGGTTCTGTGCTGGCAGTGCAGGGGCTGTTTGGGATTCTCTCTCTCTCCCTCCCTCCCTCTCTCTCTCTTTCTCTCTCTCAAGATAAATTTTTAAAAAGAGAATAGAATAATCTTTAGAAAGTGACAATCATATAATTTTCAATTCTCCCATTAAATCAATTCAGTGATTCTCCGTTGCTTATAGACTGAAATCCAAATGCCTGATCAAATCCTACAGCATCTCTACCTGACTGCGGCTGTCTGAAAGGCCATCCTTCCCCACTTCCTAACTCCTAATTCATGTCCCTGCTATACCCAAAGGTACAGGAATCTGTGTCTTTGCCTGTGCCATTTCCTCTATCGAAGTTCACTTCTGCCTTATCAACTAGATAAACTCCTAGTCATCCTTCAGTATTCTCCTCTGACACTTCTTCACCCAATCTTTCTAGAAGTCTACTAAGCTGAGCAGTTATTTTCCATCTCTCTCGGTTTCTCTAGGTTTTATACCTACCACTATTCATACATATTTTCTGTCATACAATATATATTTACTTTCAAGTCGCTGTTTTTTTCTAGTTTATGAATTCTTAAGACAAAGATTCTCAGTGACTTTATCCTCATCTCTTGACACAGATAACTTTTTCAATAAAAATCTATTTAACAAATCAATACGTGTATATCCCATGCACATATTACCACACATTTTATACATATTTTTACTTATATTCCCAAACACAAACACTTATACAACCAGGAACCATAAAGCATGAAAGTAGGAAAAATAAGGCATGTTCACCTAGGCTTGGAGTAGGTAAAGTTGCACAAATAATGTTTTTTTTTTCTTCCTACCTTGAACTCAAGAAGAAAATTACCAATTGGCCACTTTACCTTCTGCATGAGATCAGGGTAAAGCATGTACACTGTGACAGAGATGATAGAGCAAACTATTGGGTCTTTCGGTAACAAAAGTCCTCAAAAGCTGTCATATTCATCTCAGTTTCTAGATCCAGAGATTTTCAAAATCAAAATACCAGGTTTCCATGTAGGCTTCTGCCTGTAGCAATGGGAAAAGTACAAGGGGATGGAAGCAGAGTCAGCAAAGGGCAGAGAAGTATCGGCCAGGGTCCAGTTGTTACAAAATGAGGTCAATGTGGAAAGTTATTACCATAGAGATTTTAGTGTAAAAGTCCTAATTTTTTTCTACTGTACAGAATCTGATCCCTGCAGGTACCTTGGAACAGAATCTCTGTACCAAGTTCTTGCAAAGAGAGTTAAAGATAAGTGCCCCACACATCAAAAAAGGAAAGTTCGTGTTGAAGAGGAAAGGCCAATTCTTCACAAATCTTGCAGAAGCTCCTAAAGAGATGTAGTCCCCTGGACAATTCCCTACTCTTACCTGCTGGGCTGGGCTAAGCACAGAGCAGTGGAGTCGCTGGTGAGGGGTCAAGGGCTGAGTATAGGATGGTGAAATCTGCAGTCTGAAGATCCAAATCCCACTTGGCACTTCTTCCAGGATTTTTATTCCCTGACACTCAGAACATTTCTCTATCCTAAACTGTTGCCAACCACTTGTCAAAGACAAAAACCTAAATTCTCTAAGGGCCTGAACAGTGGTTTTTCCTAAGAGGAAGTTATTAAAAATGAAGTCCTGAGAGCTGAGATAAACAGTACATTCCCATGAGTCTGGCTTCATAAAATTCTCTGAAGCTCTTTGTATTATGCTTGTAGACACAGATTACAATCTCTGGGTCTCCCTTGATTTTAAACTCTAC
This sequence comes from Panthera tigris, assembly GCF_018350195.1. Taxonomy (NCBI): domain Eukaryota; kingdom Metazoa; phylum Chordata; class Mammalia; order Carnivora; family Felidae; genus Panthera; species Panthera tigris. Next base: position 63,222,549 of record NC_056669.1, on the reverse strand, counting down.
TAAAAAGAGACAAAATTTAAATAGCGATATGGAATCCAATGTATATTTGTTATTCAACAGAGCAATTCTATTTCTAGGCTCCTAAGAGAAATTAAATATTTTGTTCACAGAAAATTACAATTGTTCTTATCAGCTTTATTCAAACTATCCAAAAAACTCGAAAAAAACCCCAAATGTGTGTCAATAGATGAATACACAAATAAACTAGTGTATCCTTATAGTGCACCCATTTAACAGAATACTACTCAGGTTTTTAAACATATTTATTAATTTTTGGGATAGCACCAGTAGGGGAGCGACAGAGAGAGGGGGACAGAAGATCCAACGCAGGTTCTGCACAGAGAGGCTGACAGAAAAAAGCCCGATGTGGGGCTTGAACTCACAAATGACAAGATCATGACCTGAGCCAAAGTCAGACACTCAACCGACTGAGCCACCCAGGTGACCCAACTCAGTATTTTTTTTAATGAACTGCTGAAAAATGTAACATCATAATTGAATCCAAAAAACACTGTGCTGAACAAAAGAACTAATCACAAAAAAGTTCATACTGTATGATTCCATTTTTATGAAATTCGAGAGTCAGTAGCTACTTGGGGACCAGTGTATAAGAACTGACAGCAACCCACCGTGCCCCTTCCTCACTGCCCTCCAAATCCTGCTGCAGCCATTGCTGCAGCCACGATGCCGAAATAAAAGAAGCAGAATCAGTAGCGGCTGCCACCACCACAGCAGCCCCCGCTGCCAGAGCAGGAAGAGAGTAGAGTCGAGGAGGGTGGGAGTCCCATAGGACCACCCAGGCTTCTGGGTGCCCCCCATGGCCAAATGGAAAGCCGGGTGACCCCAAGTCAGTCCCAAACTGGAATCCTCCCACATGTCCACCATCAGTAGAATAGATAAATAAGTTGTTGTGTGTGCATGCAATGGGAGACTACACTGCAAGAAAATGAATGGACTCCTGCTATAGGCAACCTGGATTAATTCTCACAAACACGATGTTGAGTGAAAGGAGCCAGATAGGAAAGAATGCAGATTCTCTTCACAGAAGTCCTCCAGGATCAAGGGGACCAATGATTTCACCACTACTGAGTCTCAAACCTCCTCCCTGGGGCAGAGGCCCAATTCGGGGGGCCTAGGCCCCAGATGTGGCCCATATGGTCGTGGTTGGTGGGGGGCCAATACTGAACCTCCTTTTCCTGGACCACGCCGTGGGGGTCCTTCCAGGGGAGGCTTTCACAAAGAGCAGAGAAAAATCCTCAAAAGCTCATAAGTTGGTCTCTATCTGCCCACCCAAGGATGGCCCCAAAGTTATGGAAGACAAATCCAACCACCCTGTCTGCTGACACTTTGCCAAAAAAGGGCCACTGTCGATATGAGGACCTCTGTGCCTTCTACCACGCAGGCTCAATGGACCTCCTCTGTGAGACTGTGCCTTCCCATCCAGGCTAGAAGGAGCCATTGGGACCTAGCAGTCATATATTTCCCTGTGGCCCTGTGATGGCTACTGTGAGGCTGTTCCCCCCACCACCCTCAATCAGTGACACCCACCTCCATCCATCCCCTCCCCATTTGGGGTCCAGAGTTGTGTTTCATCACTGGTGCCCAGTGTGTGGTCTTTCTTCTGATCCAGCCTCTAGAGACTCGCCTTCAAGACCCCATCTTTGCTCCCTTCAACTGCCTTCTGGATCCTCTTCCCCCTCACCAACTGACTGAACAGGAAACCTCTTTGGTGCTGCTTCTTATGCATCCGTTCACCCAGTCCCCAGTACTGCCCTTGATTCCTGAGAGCCCTGGAGCAGTTTCCTAGCACTCCCTTCTAGCTGCTTAAGTCCTTTTTAAAATGAAACAACCCTTACCTCCAAAGTTGCCAGTTGTCCTGTGAAACTCACCAGGTTGACCTGGGGTCAAGTATGGATGACTGGTTCAGAGTTACTCCCTGAAAGGACGCTCTCCCTGCTTTTGGATTTTGTAATTTCTGCATCAGTAGCATGATCTCCACCACTCTGGTCTGCGATCACTGTGCTTTGTGAAACTGCCCATCCCCTTGTATGCAGCCTCTCTCAGTGTCCGTGGCCTCTTTGTGACTTCCCAACACTAGAGTAAGTTTTTCTGCCAAAACAAATGAGACTTGGTGCCCTCTAGACTTTCCATACCTCCCAACATGGGAGAATTGTGAACCTTTCTGCAAGACTGCCTCCCTGGTCTCCCCATCCTGGCGTTGGTTTTTCTGGGTTTGACACAAGTCCATGAGATGTCCTCTAAAGCTTCTGACGAGTAACCCTATCTCCTCTCCAGCCCACTTTAGTTACACTATGTCATTGTGAGGCCACCAGCCCTTTCATTTGAATTCTGTGAATCTCCACCCGGCCTACCTTTGGGTGGAACCTGGGCAGTAGGGTTGCCTTCATCTAACCTTCTTCCCTGCATCCCTGGCACTGGTTGCTTTCTATAAAAATAGCAGTGAACAGGCTCAGTTTTGAACTGGCCCTGAGGAAATGGGTCAGGAGTTGTGTGGGCAAGAGGGAAGGATGAGAGCCGTTGGAGAACTGAGAATTAATTTTTTTCTTTTAAACATTTTTTATATTAGTAATAAATGCAGTGGAAACAATAACAAAAAAAGAACTGACAGCAAAAGGCCATAAGGAAATTTTCTGATGAAAAATTTAAATAGATGTATTATATATCTACTATATTATATTATAGTAGATGTCTTATATTATACTGAAGTTATAAATCCATTCACTGTAAACTTGTACAGACACTGTGGAAAACAGCATAAAGTTTCCCCCCAAAATTACAAATAGAAATACCTTATGATCCAATAATTCCAGTACTGGGTATTGACCCAAAGAAAATAAAAACACTAATTTGAAAAGATATATGCTCCCTTATGCTTATTTCAGAATTATTTATAATAATCAAGATAAGGAAGCAACCTAAGTGTCTATTTTTTTTTCATGAAGTTTATTGTCAAATTGGTTTCCATACAACACCCAGTGCTCATCCCAAAAGGTGCCCTCCTCAATACCCATCACCCACCCTCCCCTCCCTCCCACCCCCCATCAACCCTCAGTTTGTTCTCAGTTTTTAACAGTCTCTTATGCTTTGGCTCTCTCCCACTCTAACCTCTTTTTTTTTTTCCTTCCCCTCCCCCATGGGTTTCTGTTAAGTTTCTCAGGATCCACATAAGAGTGAAACCATATGGTATCTGTCTTTCTCTGTATGGCTTATTTCACTTAGCATCACACTCTCCAGTTCCATCCACGTTGCTACAAAAGGCCATATTTCATTCTTTCTCATTGCCATGTAGTATTCCATAGTGTATATAAACCACAATTTCTTTATCCATTCATCTGTTGATGGACATTTAGGCTCTTTCCATAATTTGGCTATTGTTGAGAGTGCTGCTATAAACATTGGGGTACAAGTGCCCCTATGCATCAGTACTCCTGTATCCCTTGGACAAATTCCTAGCAGTGCTATTGCTGGGTCATAGGGTAGGTCTATTTTTAATTTTCTGAGGAACCTCCACACTGCTTTCCAGAGCGGCTGCACCAATTTGCATTCCCACCAACAGTGCAAGAGGGTTCCCGTTTCTCCACATCCTCTCCAGCATCTATAGTCTCCTGATTTGTTCATTTTGGCCACTCTGACTGGCGTGAGGTGGTATCTGAGTGTGGTTTTGATTTGTATTTCCCTGATGAGGAGCGACGTTGAGCATCTTTTCATGTGCCTGTTGGCCATCTGGATGTCTTCTTTAGAGAAGTGTCTATTCATGTTTTCTGCCCATTTCTTCACTGGGTTATTTGTTTTTCGGGTGTGGAGTTTGGTGAGCTCTTTATAGATTTTGGATACTAGCCCTTTGTCCGATATGTCATTTGTAAATATCTTTTCCCATTCCGTTGGTTGCCTTTTAGTTTTGTTGGTTGTTTCCTTTGCTGTGCAGAAGCTTTTTATCTTCATAAGGTCCCAGTAATTCATTTTTGCTTTTAATTCCCTTGCCTTTGGGGATGTGCCGAGTAAGAGATTGCTACGGCTGAGGTCAGAGAGGTCTTTTCCTGCTTTCTCCTCTAAGGTTTTGATGGTTTCCTGTCTCACATTCAGGTCCTTTATCCATTTTGAGTTTATTTTTGTGAATGGTGTGAGAAAGTGGTCTAGTTTCAACCTTCTGCGTGTTGCTGTCCAGTTCTCCCAGCACCATTTGTTAAAGAGACTGTCTTTTTTCCATTGGATGTTCTTTCCTGCTTTGTCAAAGATGAGTTGGCCATACGTTTGTGGGTCTATTTCTGGGGTTTCTATTCTATTCCATTGGTCTATGCATCTGTTTTTTTGCCACCTAAGTGTCTATTAATAGACAAGTGGATAATGAAGATGTGGTATATATATATACAATGGAATATTACTCAGCCTTTAAAAAGGATGAGATCGTGCCATTTGTGACAACATGTATGGACCTAGAGACTATTATGCTAAGTGAAATAAGCCAGTCAAAGAAAGGAAAATACCAAATCATGTCACTCATATGTGGAATCTTCCAAAAACCAAAAAAATAAAACCCACAAAAAAAACAAAGGATTATTCAAACAGAAAGCAAAATCAGACCTATAAATACAAACAACAAACTTATGGTTGCAAAGGGGAGGGGATGGGAGGATGGGCAAAATGGGTGAAAGGGAGTGGAAGATACAGGCTTCCAGTTATAGAATAAATAAGTCATAGGAATAAAAGGCATAGCATAGGGAATATATAGTCACTGATATTGTAATAGTGCTGTATGGTGACCAATGGCAACTACACTTGTGGGGAGCATAGCATAGCATATAGAAAAGTTGAATCACTATGTTGTACACCTGAAACTAATGTAACATTGCATGTCAACTGTACTCATTTAAACAAAAAATTTAAGTTGTACATCTTTAAAACTTATTTTTATAAAATCTCATCTGCATGCCAATTTAAAAATAGGGAGAATTCAGGAATAAGTTATGGGAATAGCAACCCATATGAAATCCATTCAGTGAATCATTCATAACAAAGTTATTGAAGCAAACGTGTTGAAGCCAGAGGATACAGCTTTCCATGGTATGTCATAAATGTGAACAGTTTTAGAAATGGAAGCCATTAGCATACTGTAGAACCTTTACAAGTATTTAGAATGTAATGGTAAGCAACCTTAAAAATACTTGCACAACATAAAAAGTAATTGGTAACTTAGTTACAAAGTATGAAAAACAAAAATCCAAATTTTATGACTTTTGCTTGGTTGATAAGTGGATACCACTAAAACGGCATAAGAGATATTTACACAAAATAAATAGTTGTGATATCTCCCCTCAAGGAAAAGATGATATTGGTTTTTGCCATTTTCCTTCTTACACTGAAACATTCTATACCCTTCTATGCTCTGATAGTCTAAGAGGTGATCACTAAAGAATATATAACTGGGTTCTTTTGCTGGCTAGCTTCTGGTTGGACATAGACAGGGAGAAAGAAGTGCCAGCAGGGAACAAGAGAGCAGGAGTAAAACAGAGGTAGAGTATTTCTTCCCTGCTTACTCTCTGTTATGGGCCCTGTTTTCTGATAGTATTGATGTCCCAACCCTTGCAGGAGGATCCTCCACCACGCTGCTTCTCTCCCTAGAATACAGTAGTACATTATTTCCTCCATTCCCCCTTCAAGCTTAGGGTAGTAATTGTATCTTTGTGGTATCTTTGGATATCTCAATATCCCTTGGTAGTTTCTTTAATTCTGTCCTGACCTCTATATTAATCATTTCATTAACACTTCTGGAAACATCTAAGTTTCCTGCCAGGTTGAAAATGTTACAAGAACATTTTAATACTAAGAAAAAATGAAAGTAATCATCTAACTAAAGTCACAGTAAAAAAATCATTTTTGAAACTGGATGCTTAAAAATGCTTCTGTTTGTGTGATCTTGTGGCTAAAAATCACACAAAGTATGATCTTTAATCAAAATGGAATTAAACTAGATATCCATATCAGAGAGATATCTGAAAAAAACTCAAATATTTGAAAAGTAAACAACATAATTCTAAATGACCCACATTTCCACAGGGAAATACAAGGTATTGAAGTGAAACAAAAATAAAAACACAATATACAAAATTTTGTGGGATGCTATTTACGTATTTACTGTGGGCAGTATTTACGTATAAATTTATAGCACCAAATGCCTATACCAGAAAAGAGGTAAAATCTCCAATCAGTAATCTCAGCTCCCAACTTAAAACAAAAACAGAAAAAGAACAAATTAAACCCAAATAAGAGTAAGAAAAGAAATAATGAAGATCAATTATAAACATCTGTCCAGAAAGATCAAAGAAAATAAAGAAAGAAAGAACCCTTATGGAAAACATGCTAGTAAGTTCAACAACTAAGATGATATGAGCAAATTCATTAAAAGACCCAAACTACCACAACTTTGTAAAGAAGAAATGGATAGCTTAAATAGCCATACACTGCTGCTTTTGAAGACGGAAGGAAGGACTAAGAGCCAAAGAATGTAGCTGACCTCTGGAAGCTGGAAAAGGCAAGGAAACGTATTGTCCCCTGGAGTCTCCAGAAGGAACCAATCCTACTAACACATTCATTTTAGGTCAGCAAAACTGATTTTGGACTTACGGCCTGCAGAAGTGTAACAGAATAAATTTGTGTTGTTTTAAACCATCAAGTTTGTAGTAATTTGTTACAACAGCCATAGGAAACTAAAAGATGTGGACATTCTAACATTCATTATAACTACGGTACTATTTTATTTGCTCCATTATCCTTAGTACACATAACAGTGTTTGGCATGTGGAGGAATTTCAGTAATAATTTATTGAATGAGTGGATAAATAAATGAATTTGATTAATAACTGTTAAAATGATGGAGATATAGCAATGAAGAAACAGACCTGAGGGACTGGATTCTAATAAGTTTGGTCAGCCTGAACTCATCAGGAAATAAGCAACATGAGGCAGAGAGGACATCTCTGGACAGGCTTAGAGACTGGGTAGGATTCATGGCTCAGCCACTAACACATTGTGTGAAACAGGCTGATTACAGCCTACCTCCGAGTCCTAGGCTTAGAAAATGGAGGGGTGGGCTAGAAAATCCCTAAAGTAATTTCCCATGAAAGTGAGAATTTTCTAAATATTGTGTAAAAACTCATCTGCCTACTAACTAACTGGAGCCTGGGCACATTTTTGGCCTTCACTGTCACTGGAACTGGGCAAAACTGGCTACCATTCCCATTATGCTCCACTATGTCTTCTACTTGTATCTTTATCCTCAAACACATACGCAAATCAGGTCTGTGCCCATGTCCTCCACTACACACTTGAGGATTGGGATTTTGTCTTCTTAGTCTTTGAATAACAACATACAGTGCCTGGCATATACCAGATGCTTTAAAATAGCTTTTGACACACATTGAATGAATGAACTGAATGAGTGAATCAACGAGTGGATGACAATACTTTCTGTTTCCTCTGGGCTCCTATGCCACACTATAAAATAATTTCATTGAAGCTTAATCACATTTTTCCATGGTTGTGTCTGCCATTTTTCATAAATCTCTTAAGGGAATTTTCTTTTATTCATCATAATCTGCCACAACACCATAAGATACGTTCAATAAATGCTTATTTAAAAAATAAAAGTGAATATACCTCCTTGGCAGAGCCCACCCAGGCTTCCTTGGTGCCTCGGAAGCTAGGATGGTGGTAGGACACATGGGAGTCAGAGAAGAATCTGTCACCAGTATGAAAGCACTGTATTTCAATATTTAATAGCTGATAAGGACATCCCACAGCTTAATAGCTGCATATCATCTCCATATTAATAGGGCACTCGGACCACTAATCCTCTCTTAACATATTTTCCTTGAGTTACTGCATTTTTTTAATGGTTTTGACTGTGATCTATATGCTGATGATTCCTTAATCTAAATCTTCAACTCCAGACAGGTTTCTGGAACTCAGGACTGTGTAACCAGCTTAGTAGATACTTCCATCAGGATGTTAATGTGGTAGTTAATGTGGTAGTGGTTGGTTTTAGAACAAGGCTGTCATAGAACCTTGAACAAGTCACATCTCTGATTCATGTGTAAAAGATGGTACTTATCTTACCTCTTAGTGTTGTTATAAGTATTAAATTAAAAAATACATGTAAAGTACTTAGAAGAGTGTCTGGAAAATACAAAGCACCATACAATGGTGTTAACCATTATATTAATCTCAAACTCAGTGTATCAAAACTGAATCAGTCATCTTCCTCTACCCTGAGAGCTGCCCTGTACCTTGTAGCCTCCCATCTCACTAAATTACCCATTTAGGTACACACCTACGAATCACCTTCAAGACCCATACTTCCATTTCCACACACAATTAAAAAAGAAAAAAAAAAGCCTTACAATTTTAAACCCTTAAATTGATTTTATTCTATACCTTTTTCTTCCTGATAGAGTTCTACCCCTAACCCTCATCATGTTCTACTTATATCAAAACATTTTTCTCCTCTCTCCTCTTTCTTCCTCTTTCTTCCTCTCTGTTTCTCTCCTCCCCAATTTCCCTCAATCTGTTTGTGTATCCCTCCCTTCCTCTACCTCTGTCTCACAATCTTTTTTAATCTCTGTAGTTGGCTAAATAATGACTCTCCCCCAAATATATCCATCACCAAATGCCTGGAATCTACAAACTTTACCTAATATTGCAAAAGGGACTTTATAGATGTGATTAAGTAGAGGATCTTGGGGTGGAAAGATGATCCTGAATTATCCAAGAAGGCCCTAAATGTAATTACAGAATAGGGAAGCGGATGGAAGTTTTACTACAAAGGAGGAGAGAGCAATGTGACTACAGAAATAAGTACTGGAATGATGAAGCCACAAGCCAAGGAATGCAACAGAAGCTAGAAGAGTAAGGAATGGATTAGCCCTGGAGCTGGTTCAACCCTGCTAGCACCATGATTTTGGCTCCATAAAACTAAGTTTAAACTTCTGACTTCCAGAACTGTAAGGTAATATGTTTCTGCTCCTTTAAACTACTAAGTTTATGCTAATTTTTCATAGCAGCAATGGGAAACCAATACAATCACCATCAAAACTTTCTCTCTCCTCATAAAATACCTTGGAATTACCAATATCTAAAACAAACACATAAACAAAACTTTATTATGTGTACCATTCTTGTGATAGTCCCTTTCCTCTGCTTATATTAAGAGCAAGAAATATTGATCTTTAACTAACTCCACCTCCTCATCTCAAATTTTATTTCTACTCAGTTTTACTTGGCTTTCCCCCCACCCATGGAAATGGCTTTTATCAAGTTCATCTATGACTTTCATCTTAGAATACATAATGATCAACTCTCTACCCTTACCCTCTTGACCTCTCAGAAGCATTTAATATGGTTGAACACACTTTTGCCATACTTCCTTCTCCAGGTTTTAAGGATCCCAAATGTGTCTCAGTCCCTACCTCCTCCTCTCTGGATGCCTCTTCTTAGTGTCCTTTACCTCTCTTGTAAATGTTAGAATGTTGCCCACCACCAGCATCCTTCTTTCTCCTCTATCTACACTTTCTTTCTAGCCAAGCTTACCACTACCATTCCTTGGTATGGATGGCATCCCTTAAAAGGCATGGCCTACTTTAGTCTGCTTTCCATCTCCACTTACCTGCCTAATTGGTATCACAAATTAAATATGACCCCCAATCTGCTCATGGGGGTCATAAACTTTGACCATATCAGAGAATGACACCATCATCAACCTATTTGCTCAGGTCAAAATTCTAGAAATCATCTGTATTAATTTTCAATCTCTGCATAACAAATTACCAAAAACTGTAACAACTTAAATAGTTGTAAGACTGTGGATGTAAGACTGAAGTCCCCAATTTCTTGCTGGCTATCAGTCCAGAATCACTCTCAGCTCCCAGGCACATGGCCCACACAGGCAGTTCACCACATGCTCTCTTCAGATCATCAGGAGCACACTTGTTGCTGTTTCTTGTGTCTTTTAAAAGCTGGCCTGATTAAGTCAAGCCCATGCAGTATAACCATCCTTTTGCCATATAAAGTAACATAATCACAAAGTGATAGCCCATCATACCCATAGGTACTGCCCACAGTCTCTTAACTGTTACGACTGCCCTCTTCCTTGTAACCCCCCTATTCTATATATTCAACCAGGAGACAAAGTAATCTTCCTAAAGCTCAACCAGATAATGTCATTCCCATGCTTAAAATGTTAAAATGATCCAAACGCTTTCCATGACATGGAAGAAAAGCCAAAATTCTTATCATGACCTAAAAGGCAGAATATGAATCAAACTTTCAGACTTTTATCTTCTTCCCTCGCCTGTTTTTCAATTTTGCTCCAGTCACAGTGGGCTTTTCCTGTCCCCTATAACACCAAACTAGCTTCTGTCTGAGTCCTTTGAATTTGCTCTTCCTCATTCTTGGAAGGTTCTTCTCCAAGTTCTTCACATATCAGCTTTCTTATCTTCCTTCAGGTTTAAACTGAATTATTACATCTCCAGAGTATTCTTTCCCAAAAGTCCCTATCTTCCAACCCCAGTAATATTTTACATTACCTTATTCCATCATCTTCACAGAAGAAATAATCATACTAATATTTTTATTGTTTGTCTCTTGTTTTTCTCACACACTCCAACATCTACCCTGCCCTGATATGAGAGTTCTCTGTGGAAAGGAATCTCTGTCTCTTGTCCAGGATTGAATAACTAGCAATGGATCATTGCATGGTGCATGATGAGCGCTAATCAGTTAGTCAATGTGCTTTTTTGGCACTAAAAATAAAAAAGTGATAAGTGAATTTTAGATGAGATTTTTCAGAAATGTTGGAAAAAATAAGCAAAAGTTAAAGTTCTTTTGACAATGATTACGTTTAAAAAAGTATTCTGATATGTACTGAGATGTACACAATGATGAATAATATATTATCTGTTGATAATATTGTTAAGATTGTAGATTTGGAATTGCAAAGACTTGTGCTTGAATTCTTACACTCACAAACTAAATTACCTTGGAAATCTTTCTCTGTCTCACTCTTGATTTTCTTACCTATGATATGAACATAATACCTATTTCTTTGTTTAAAATAAATGAGATAAATTGTGCAAAGTACCTGCTATAGTACCCAGGATGCAAATGATGCCCAATACCTATCAGTTGTACATTTAAATAACAGTTTTTTTCAATCTAACAGAGGTAAATGGTTGAAGTAAGCAGATAACTGTAATAACAAGACCAAACAGAAGTATCATAAGAATTGTGAGAGTAAAAATAGATAGCACAACATCTTTGGAGAAAAATCAAAACAGATGGGAAAATGACATTTTATAGTGACTTCAAGAATAGGCAGGGTTTTGACGAAGAGAGACAAGACAGATTACAGAAAAAAGTATTTTGGTGATAAAATAGATTTTAGTGATAATGGCATTAGCCTCAAATACTTGTTTGGAATAGGATTTTATCAGGCAAAGAGTAAGTGGGTAGCCATTCTAAATAGAACAGAAAAGCCAAGGCAAAAATGTGTGAAAGCAGGTTATGTTTGGGAAACAGAAAGTAATCTCACATATATGGGCAGCAGAAAATGCAAGAGTGAGGAAATAGAAGCTAATGTGTTTCTGCCATCTTATGGTCATGATCAGCCTTGAATTCCCTCAAACCTCCCACACTAGGGTATATGTGTTTAATTCAAGGGCTGCTTGAAAGGAAAAAATAAATATTACTGACAACAAATTATAAGATTTCCTATCACTTAAGTAATTAAAGAAAGGTATGGAAACACAGAGGACAGAAGGCTTAGCTTAGTCTACATTGGTAGAAACATCACGTAATGCTTGTAAGTTAAGGAAGATGAAGCCTGAGCCAAATTTAGAAGAATAAAAACTGTCAAGCAAAGGGAAAAAACTCAGGCAGGGGGAAGAGCTTAGATACTGAAGAAGTAAAGTTCACTATATGGTTAGAGCACAAGTTGTATGTGGGGAATGACAGGAAATTTAAGTTAGATAGAAAGCCAGGTCCATGTTACATAGGTCTTGTTGACCTTCATAAGAATATTTGTCTATCCTGGGTGGGACTTTTTAAAAGACACGTAGCTGTGCTGAACAATTTCGCTTTATCTCTTCAGGATCCTTGTCACCTCTCTACACTTTGCAGTGTATACCATGAAGCTAATTTCAGTGCTTTGAATCAACCAGGCTTCCTTGCCTCTGACAACAGTTTGAGTTTGGCCAATGAGAGGCTCCTGCAGGTGACTGAGAAGTAGAGGGGGTTGGAGCAGATCTGAGTTTTTGTCCTTATGATTCTCACTTTGGCAGACTCAGGTTGCCAGTGGCCTTTTCCTACAAAGATACATATTTTAGAATTTCTTTTCCTGCTGTTGCTAGCCCCTGGTATTTCACTATCTCTTAAACCCCTTTATAAGTAAACCCTTCATTAAATTTTTTTAATTACCTCCTTTGAATGTGCCATATTTTTGCAACTAGCTCAAATACATTTCATTTCCCAACTGTAAACTATTTTTTTGAAGTTAAGCCACTCTGTGTGAAGCACTATTGGCAACTCTTCTCAACACTTTTTGAAATGGATTTTGCACATAGGAGATCAAGTTGCTATATCCCTTGCATTAGATGCTGGTTGAATAGAATGCATATTTGTTCTTACTCATAACCTTAAGTTAGCTGAAGATTTTACACAAGTACGGATAGAAGAGAAATTCTGTATCTATTAATTTGGTTAAAGATGGGGGTACATAACATGTACTCTGAAAAAAGGAATAATCCTAAGCCTAAAACTATGATAATACTAAAGTTTTTCCTAATTCTATTAATTTCTGCAATTAATGATTTGTGATATAAAAGGCATTCCAGAGATTGGTGGTAAAATGGAGGAGTAGGGTGACCCTAAGCTTGCTTCTTCCCTCCAACACTGCTAAATAAATATCAAATCATTCTGAACACCCATGAGATCCATCAGAAGCCTTAGAGAACAGGTTGCACATCTGCAAACAAGAAAAAGGACCGGTGGAAGGTGGTAACTTTATAGAATGAGTGGGAGAAAAGAGCCTTGGGAGGTCCCCAGGGGAGGGAGCATTGAATGTGGTGGTAGTAGTGAGAAAAGAGAGAAAAGGCACGGATGAAAAACAAAAAACAAAAACAGAGTGAAAATATGCACAGAGGACTACGCAAGAAAACTATTCCCCAAAACCTTTTGTGGGGTTACAAAGAGACGGTTATAATACTGCCAGTTTTCTAGAAATAGTGGAGCAGATTCTGAAGTTTCAGAGGTCTGCAACATTGCCAGGTTCATGCTTAGGAAGGTGAGCGGTGTTCCTATGGGACAGCAGAGCTGAGTCCCAGTAGCAGGCAGCCTGAGGATCCCCAGGGTCACAAGGAGAGAAGTGGTTCCCCTGCTTGGAGTGGATTGGTAGAGGTAATAAGACCTCTCCAAGGGCAAAGGACCCTGGGAGAGCCATCAAACTCTCCCACTCACCAAGACAGGAACAAAGATACTGGTAGAGGTCTGCAAACCCTGATGCAGACTGTGTTACAGTGATTTACCATACACTCTGATCCGCTGGCTGGCACCGGCCACAGTGCAGGGAGACCCTCCCCCAGAAGATCAATGCAAGTAAGGCCAGGGGTGGGATGGTCTCTGAAGTGTGGAGTTTTGAAACACAGAGGCACCTGACTTAAAACACGAGTGCTGTGCTATTTGGCAGGTGGACAGCTTGGACACAGACAGGGTAAAGGCAGGGCTCAAAAGGAAATCAGAGACACAGGCAAGGTCACTCTTTGCAGGTCTGTGAGGGCCTGCTGCTGTGGGCTGAGAGAACACTGTGAAGCCATTGTCTTCCCACACCCACCAGCCTGATCCAACTCAGTTAACTAACAGTGCCACCAAGTGGAAAATGGATCTGCTACATCAAGCCCCACCCCCCTGCACCCTGCAGGCACATCTTCACTAGGGAAATTGCACCTGAGAGTCACAGCAGCAGGCCCCTTTCCCAGAAGAATAGCACAAACCCCTAGCATACACCAAGTCTGTTGATCATAGAATGCTCTCACCTTCAGCTCTAGGGGGAAAGGGATGTGGTGTGCTTTTGCTTTTGTTTGTTTTGTTTGTTTGATAAAGACCAATTTTTTATTTTTATTTTATTTTTTAAATTTATTTTAGTTTATGTATATTTTTTAATTTTCCAATTTTTCTTTCTTCTTTTTTCTCTCTTTCTACCTTTTTTCTATCAAGCTTCTAGTAACAAGCAGACCAAATCACACCCATGATCTAGCTTCCTTTATTTTATTTTACTTAAAGAAGTTTTTCTTTGATTTTTAAAAATCTTTATTTTGTTTTATTTTGATTTTTTTCCTTCTCTCCAAAACACAAGACAGAGGAATTCACCCCAAAAGAAAGAACAGGAATAAATGATGGCCAGAGATTTAATCAATGCAAATATAAGTAAGACGTCTGAACTGGAATTTAAAACAACAGTTATAAGGATATTATCTGGGCTTGAAAAAAGTACTGAAGACATGAGAGAATGCCTTACTACAGAGATAAAAGAACTAGAATCTTGTCAGGCCGAAATCAAAAATGCTATAACTGAGATGCAATCGCAAACGGGGGCCATAAAAATGAGGAAGGACAAAGTACAGGAGGGAATCAGTGACATAGAAGACAAAATTATGGAAAATAATGAAACCAAAAAGAAGCGAGAAAAAAGGTCATGGACCATGAAGGCAGATTTAGAGAACTCAGCAACTTATTAAAACAGAATAACATTTGTATCATAGGAGTCCCGGAGGGGAAGAGAGAGTGAAAAGGGCAGAGGATTTATTCAAACAAATTATAGCTGAAAATTTCCCTAATCTGAGGAAGAACACAGATATCAAAAGCCAAAAAGCACAGAGAACTCCCATTAAATTCAATAAAAGCTGATCATCATGGTATAACATAGTCAAATTCACAAAATACACAGACAAGGAAAGAATCTTGAAAGCAGCAAGTGAAAAAAAATGTCCTTAACCTACAAGGGAAGACAAATCAGTGTGCAAGAGATTTTTCCACAGAAACCTGGCAGGCCAGAAAGGAAGAAATATTCAGTGTGCTGAATGGGAAAAATGCAGCTAAGAATTATTTATCCAGCAAGGCTATCATTCAGAATAGGAGAGATAAAGAGTTTCCCAAACAAAAACTAAAGGAGTTCATGACCACTAAACCAACCTTGCAAGAAATTTTAAGGGAGACTCTTTGAGTGGAGAAAAAAATAAATAAAAGACCAAAGCAACAAAGACTACAAAGGGCCAGAAAACATCACCAGAAACACCTATACATGTGTCTCTATATGTGACACAATGGCACTAAATACCTATCTTTCAATAATTACTCTGAAAGTAAACGGATTAAAAGTTCCAATCAAAAGACCTAACGTGTCAGGATGGATTAAAAAAAAAAAAAAAAGAAAAAGATCCATCTACATGCTGCCTACAAGAGATTCATTTTAGACCTAAAGACCCCTGCAGATTGAAAGTAATGAAGAACCATCTATCATGCTAATGGACATGAAAAGAAAGCCAGAGTTCCCATACGTATAACAGACAAATTAGATTTTAAAACAAAAACTGTAACAAAAGATGAAGAAGGGCATTATACCATAATTAAGGGACCTATCCACCAAGGAGACCTAACATTTGTAAACATCTATGCTCCCAACTTGGAAGAACCCATATAAATCAATTATTAACAAACAAAGAAACACATTGATAAAAGAATATACTAATACTACGGAACTTTAACACCCCACTTATAGTAATGAACGGATCATCTAAGCAGAAAAAACAAGGAAACAATCGCTTTGAATGACACACTGGGCTGGATGGACTTAACAGATATGGGGTCAGAATATTACCCCTAAAACAGCAGAATACACATTCTTTTTGAGTACACATGGAACATTCTCCAGAACAGATCACATACTGGGTCACAAGTCAGCCCTCAACAAGTACAAAAAAATCAAGATCATACCATGTATATTTACAGATTACAACCCTATGAAACTTGAAGTCAACTAGAAGAAAAAATTTGAAAAGCACTCAAATACATGGTTAAATACATCCTACTAAAGAATGAATGAGTTAACCAGAAAACTGAAGAAGAAATTTAAAAATACATGGAAGTCAACGAAAATGAAAACATGAGAGTCCAAACCCTTTGGGATGCAGCAAAAGGCAGTCCTAAGACGAAAGTTCATTGCAACTCAGGCCCTTCTCAAGAAGCAAGGGTTCCAAGTACACAACCTACATTTACACCTACACACAATTCCTTTACATCTAAAGGAGCTAGAAAAGGAACAACAAATAAAGCCTAAAACCAGCAGAAAAAGGGAAATAATAAACTTTGAGCAGAAATAAATTATATAGAAACAACAACAACAAAAGTCCAGTAGAACACATCAATGAAACTAAGAGCTGCTTCTTTGAAAGAATTAACAAAATTGATAAACCCCTAGCCGGATATATCAAAAAGAAAAGAGAAATGACCCAAATAGATAAAATCACGAGTGAAATGAGAGAGATCACAATGAACAACACAGAAATACAAGCAATTATGAGAATACAATGAAAAATCATACACCAACAAATTGGGCAATTTGTAAGAAATGGGCAAATTCTGAGAAAGTCATGAACTACCAAAACTGAAACAGAAAGAAACAGAAAACAGAAAACAGGAATAACAGTCCCAGCAAAGAAACCAGCAAAGAAACTGAATGAGTAATCAAAAATCCCACAACAGATAAGAATCCTAGGCCTTCCCAGGGGAATTCTACCACACATTCTTCTCAAACTGTTCTAAAAAATAGAACTGGAAAGAAAGCTTCCAAACTCATTCTATGAAGCCAGGATTACTTTGATTCCACAAACAGATAAAGACCCCACTAAAAAGGAGAACTACAGGCCAATATCCTTTACGAAACTAGATGCAAAAATTCTCAACAAGATACTAGCAAATAGATTTCAAGAGTACATTAAAAGAATTATTCACCATGATCAAGTGGGATTTAATCCTGACCTGCAAGTTTGGTTCAATAACTGCAAATCAATCAACATGATACACCACATTAATAAAATAAAGGATAAGAACCATATGACCCTTCAATAGATGCAGAAAAAGCATTTGACAAAATACAGCATCCTTTCTTGATAAAAACCCTTAAGAAAGTAGAGATAGAAGGAACATATCTCAACATCATAAAGGACGTATAGAGAAGACCCACAGCTAATATCATCCTCAATGGGGAAAAACTGAGAGCTTTCCCTCTAAGGTCAGGAATATGACAGGGACGCCCACTCTCACCACTGTTGTTCAACATATTACTGGAAGTCCGGCCTTAGCAATGAGACAACAAAAAGAAATAAAAGGCATCCAAATCAGCAAGGAAGAAGTCAAACTTTCCCTCTTTGCAGATGACATGATACTCTATGTAGAAAAACCAAAAGACTCCACCAAAAAATTCCTGAAGTAATACATGAATTCAACAAAGTCACAGGATATAAAATCAACGTACAGAAATTGGCCTTTCTATACACCAATAATGAAGCAGCAGAAAAAGAAATCATGTAATTGATCCCATTTGCAATTGCACCAAAAGCAATAAGATACCTAAGAATAAAGCTAACGAAAGAGGTAAAAGATCTGTACTCTGAAAACTATAAAACACTTATGAAAGAAATTAAAGAGGATACAAAGAAATGAAAAAGCATTCCATGCTCATGGATTGGAAGAACAAACATTATTAAAATATCTACACTACTCAAAGCAATCTACACATTTAATGCAATCTCTATCAAAATACCATTGGCATTTTTCACAGAGCTAGAACAATCCTAAAATTTGTATGGAACCACAAAAGACCCTGAATAGCCAAAGCAATCCTGAAAAAGAAAAACAAAACTAGAGGCATCACGATTTCAGATTTCAAGCTATATTACAAAGCTGTAGTCATCAAGACAGTATGGTACTAGCAGAAAAAACAGACACATAGGTCAATGAGCAGATTAGAAACCTCAGAAATGGATCCACTACTATTTAGTCAACTAATCTTCCACAAAGCAGGAAAGTATATCCAATGGAAAAAACTCTTCAACAAATGATGTTGAGAAAACTGGACAGTAACATGCAGAAGAATGAAACTGGACACCATACACAAATATTAATTCAAAATGGATAAAGACCTAAACAGGATGCAGGAAACCATCAAAATCCTAGAGGAGAACACAGGCAGCAACCTCTTTGACCTCAGCCATAACAACTTCTTACTACATGTTGCCAAGGCGAGGGAAACAAAAGCAAACATGAAGGATTGGGACATCAAGATAAACAGCTCCTTGTTTCAAAGGGACACATGCACCCCAATGTTTATAGAAGCACTGACCACAACAGCCAAAGTACGGAAAGAGCCCAAATGTCCATCAATGGATGAATGGATAAAGAAGAAGCGGTATATATATACAATGGAGTATTACTCGGCAATCAAAAAGAATGAAATCTTGCCATTTGCAGCTATGTGGATAGAACTAGAGGGTATTATGCTAAGGAAAATTAGTCAGGGAAAGACAAATATCATATGACTTCACTCATATGACGACTTTAAGACAGAACAGATGAACACAAGAGAAGGGAAGCAAAAATAATATAAAAACAGGGAGGGGGACAAAACATAAGAGACTCTTAAATATGGAGACCAAACAGAGGGTTACTGGAGGGTTTGTGGGAGGGGGGATGGGCTAAATGGGTAAGGGGCATTAAGGAATCTACTCCTGAAATCATTGTTGCACTATATGCTAACTAATTTGGATGTAAATAAAATTTAAAAAAAAATATTAACAGCTTCTACAGAGTGAAGCAAACAATAAACAAAACTAAAAGGCAGCCTGCAAGTGGGAGATGTTTGCAAATGACATATCTGATAACGGGCTAGTATCCAAAATCGATAAAGAACTTACAAAGTTAACACCCAAAAAGTAAATAACCCAGTTAAGAAATGGGCAGAAGACATGAATAGACATTTTTCCAAAGAAGACATCCAGATGGCTAACAGACTCATGAAAAGATGCTCAACATCCCTCATCATCAGGGAAATATAAATCAAAACTACAATGAGATACCACCTCACACCTATCAGAATGGCTAAAATGAGCAACACAAGAAACAAAGGTGTTGGCAAGGATACAGAGAAAGAGGAGCCCTCACCATCCTGGTGAGGATGAAGAATGGTGCAGACACTGGGAAACGGTATCGAGGTTCATCAAAAAACTGAAAATAGAACTATCCTGTAATTCAGTGATTACACTATTAGGTATTTACCCAAGGAATATAAAAATACAGATTCAAAGGGGTATGCCCCCAGTGTTTACAGCAGCATTGTCAACAATAGCCAAACTATGGAAAGAGCCCAAATGTCCATCAACTGATGAATGGATAAAGAAGAAATGGTATATTTATACCACAGAATGTTCCTCACAGAAAGAAAGAAATCTTGTCATTTAAAACAACGTAAATGGAGCTAGAATGTATTATGCGAAGTCAACTAAGTCAATCAAAGACAAACACTACATGATTTCACTAATATGTGCAATTTAAGAAACAAAACAGATGAACATATGGAAAGGGGAAGGGAGAGGAGAGAACGGAACATACCACAAGAGACTCTTAATGATAAAGAACAAACAGTGTTGATGGACAGACGTGGGTGGGAGATGGGCTAGATACGTGATGGATATTAAGGAGGGCACTTCTTGCGATGGGTCCCGGCTGTTATATGTAAGTGATGAACCTCTGAATTCTACTCCTGACACCAATATTGCACTGTATGTTGACTAAATAAAATTTAAATAAAATTAAAAATTTTTTAAAGTCACTCTAACTGCTTATGCTCTTTTAAGTAACTTTATTGTTGGATGACGAGATGACCTGAAGGAAATTATTGTGGATCTCCTTTCTCAGATTTCCCAAATGGGGCTGAATGATGGTGAAAGTGGAAGTGTTGACCAGGTGCCAACAAGATAAACGGTGCCTTTGGCAAAGGGCTATGACTTCCATCCGGTAGCAACCACTGGAATTCTGGACTAGAAAACTACCCATGTGTTTAAGGTATTTCCCCACTTGAAAGGCCTGTTGGCCTATTATTAGGTTTTAAAAGAAACTTCTTAAATTATGAAAGAACATAAAATATTTTGAGATCTGAAATACCCATTTTGTCCTAGGTTATAACATATTATCATTCTAAGAGGGAAGGAAATGCATGAAGGAGTTCTGTCATTAAACGGTAATACTACATTCAAGAACATATAACAGTGGGGACCACTGGGAATACCAATTGCACACATAAACAGGTGGCTTTCATGACGTTGGTCCCTGCATTATATCCCCTGAGGACTTCCTAACCCCCCCCCCAAAATAGGCCACAGTCAATAATGTTTTCAGACAACGTCAACAAGAAGTATAGTTTACGTAGGGCAACTCAATGTTGGAGGGCCAAACATTCAACTTCTAAAGTAGATGCACTCAAGTTTGTTGATGATTGTATTATAACTTAGGATGAAAGAGGAAAATACACTCAATGGGCAGAATTAATAATAATTTCCCCATGGCATCAGAGGAACTAATAATAATGATGGGGTATGGATTTTTATCAATGCTTGGGCTTAGCCAAGAACTGGCAGTGTAGTCCAGAAAATGGGCTTCAAGTGACTGAAGGATAAAAGCAGCACTATGTTATAGAAAATTGTATGCATTTTGAGGGCAAAATCAAAGTTGGGTATCTCAATGTTCACTAAAAACTCTCTCTTCCCTGATATTATGTACCCTCTGATATTATATTTATGAGAAGGGCACATTGTCTCTGTGGTATTTTTACCAACAACTCATAACCACAATATAAACATCAAAGGAATCCAAATTGAGGGAAATTATACAAAATACTTGGCCATTATTCTTTGAAACTGTTAATTAAGGCCATGATAAATAAAGGCCAGACTGAGAAACTATCACAGACCCAAAGAAAATAGGATGTGACAACTAGATGCAGTGTTATCCTGGAACAGAAAAAGATAATAGTGGAAAAACTGGTGAAATTCAAATCAACTCTGGAGTTCAATTAATAGTAATGTACTAATGTCAATTTCTTAGTTTGATAAATGTTTCATAGTTATGGAAGATGTTAACATTAGGGAAAAGTGGCTAGAAGGTAGGCAGAAACTAAACACACACACACACACACACACCTCACACACACACACACACACAGGTGTGTGTGTGTGTGTGTGTGTGTGTGTGTGTGAGGTGTGTGTATGTATATATATATAAAACTCACTCTACTATCTTCACAAATTTCCTTTAAAACTAAAATGATATTCTGGAGGTTGGCAGGGAAGATGGTGAAGTACGAGGACCTCAGCTCACTTCATCCCATGGATACAACTAGAGACCACTCACATCCGCATACATAACCCAGAAAATGATCTGAACACTACAGGAAATAACTGCACATCTAAAGGTAGAGAAGCCACATCAAAGAAGGCAGTAAGGGCAAAGATGTGGCCTGGGAGCAAATGGATCATGGTCATCCACAGTGGAGAGGGAACTGGTGGCACAGAGAAGGGCAGGAAACAGACTTTTACACCAAGGAGCTCACAAAAAATCCCCATAATATTTGCCTTTGAAAGCAAATTTCATGAGTTCTTAAAACCAGTGGGACTTAAAACTTGGAGTTTTTATCAATTGGTGGGCTTGGCTCTAGGAGAGCCAGGAGGGTATTAGCAGAGTCCCTCCCCTTAAAGGGACAGAATGGCAAACAGACTGTGCAGATACAGCATAAAACCAACAGTTTGGTTTGTTTGCTTTTTTAAATACAATTTATTGTCAGATTGGCTAATATACAGTGTGTACAGTGTGCTCTTGGGCTTGGGGGTAGAAGAACCAGCAGTTTGAAAACACCAGGGGCAGATGGGAAGAAGAGTAATTTGCTCATTTCAGAGTATGGCCCAGAGACACAAGGATCACAGGGAGACCCTTCCAGGAACAAAGGACTGGCAGGCACCATTTCCCTCCCAACCCCCAGCATAAACAACAGCCACAGCTGACACTCATCGCCTAACTTGCTTACACCAACGCACCCTCCCCACCCCGGAACGCCGCTGTGCTTTGGGTGGTTCTGCCTTTCTTACACATACTCACCTTAATCCCAGCACTGTGGGCCCTGTCCCCACAAGAAGATTGGCACAAACCCTACCAACACCACATCACCCGACCCAAATGTTGGGTGGGCAGTTCCAGTGGTGGCAGGGAAGGTCTCATTTCCCAAGCAGACCACCACACACCTTGTTAAAACATGCCCCACCCTTCCCTGGTGGGGACCAAACACTACCCAAAAGAGGCAAACAGAGCCTCTGCAGACAGAGTAAAGGAAAAAGAGGCCAAGACTCAACAGTAGTACTCTTCCTAGAGTGCCAGCCTTCCTAGAGTGCCAGGGGAACAAGAGACCCTGCAGTTCAGGGCACTACAAGACCTCTTCTTCATAAGGCTACTATCATTAAGAACAAGAGAAGTAGGGGTGCCTGGGTGGCTCAGTCAGCTAAGCGTCCGCCTTCAGCTCAGGACATGATCTCACAGTCCATGGGTTCAAGCCCCACTTCAGGCTCTGTGCTGACAGCCCCTCCCCTGTTCATGCTCTCTCTCTGTCTCAAAAATAAATAAAAACGTTAAAAAAAATAATAAGAGAAGTAACTGACTTTCCTAACACATAGAAACAGACACAGAGTGTTACAAAAATAAGGAGATACAAAATATGTCGCAAATGAAACAACACAACCACACCAAAACAAGACACCTAAGTGAAATGGATATACGTTAATATGTCTGAGAGAGAATTAAAAGTAATGATCATTAAAGATACTCATTGGACTTGAGAAATGGGTGGAGGACATCAATGAAACCCTTAACACAGAGATAAAAAAAAGAACCAATCAGAGATTATGAACACAATAAATGAAATTAAAAATACCTTTGATGCAATAAATAGCAGAAAATATGAAGAAAGGGAATGAATTAATGACTTGGAAGACAGAGTAATGGAAAGTAACCAGGCTGAACAAAGGAGATGAAAGAAAAGTAAGCAAATTCATAATGGTCTTAAGGAACTCAGTGACTCCATCAAGTATAATAACATTCGGATTATAGGGATATCAGAAGAGGGAGAAAAGGGGGCCGAAAATTTGTTTGAGGAAATAATAGCTGAAAACTTCCTGAATCTGTGGAAGGAAACAAATATTCAGATGTAGGAGGCAGAGATCCCCCTCCCAAATTCAACCCAAGGAGGTCCACACCAAGACACATAGTAATTAAAATGGCAGAAAGTAGTGGTAAAAATTTTTAAAGCAGCAAGAGAAAAGAAAGGAAACCCTGTAAGACTATCAGTGGATTTTTCAACACAAACTTGATGACCAGAAGGGAGTGGCATGTTATATTCAAAGTGCCAAATGGAAAAAATCTTCAGTCAAGAATATTTTATCCAACAAGGCTATCATACAGAATAGAAAGACAGATAAAGATTTTCTCAGACAAACAAAATCTAAAAGAGTTCTTGACCACAAAACCAAAAAATGATAAGTGAAATAGGGCAGTCAGAGAAAGACAAATACCGTATGATCTCACTCATATGTAGAATTTAAGCAACAAAACAAACAAAGAAAGAGAGAGAGAGAGAGAGAGAGAAATCAAGAAACAGACCTTAACTGTAAGGAAAAAACTGATGGTTACCAGAGGAAGGGTAATTGGAAGATGGCTGAAATAAGTTATAAAGATTAAAGAGTACACTTATCATGATAAAAATAAATAAAATAAACACTAAAATTATATTCTTCATTATTGTAGTTTTACAGTGAGTCTTGAATTCAAATAATTAAATTTCTCTAATTTTATTTTCCTTTTTCAAATCATTTTGCCTATTCTAAGTCCTTTGCATTTCCATACAAATTTTAAAATCTGCTTGTCAATTTCTTAAAAAAAAAAAAACTTTTAGGATTTCTCCCATTAACGAAAAGTACACTTGACGGGAAGACAGTGGAGTAGGAGGATCCTAAACTCATTTCCTCCCACAGATAAAACTAGATAACACCCACATCAGTGTGAATGAGCCAGAACACAATCCAAACACTGGTAGGCCAGACTTGCCACATTTAAATGTACAGAATAATCCACATTGAAGAGGGTAGGAAGGGCAAAGACACAGTACAGAGCTAAATCAGACTGTCCACAAGATGGAGGGACACCACAGCCACGGAGAAAGGAAAAAACCAAACCCTCACTCCAAGCACTCGGGCACAGGCAAACTGGATGAGGAGGATGAACCCACATAACATCTAGCTTTGAAAACCAGAGAGGCATAATTTTATAAATTCCTACAATGAGTTGGACTTAACACCTGAAACTCATTTCTCTCTCTCTCTTTTTTCCCCAAATTTTTATTTAAATTCCACCTAGTTAACCAACAGTGCAATATTAGTTTCAAGTGTAAAAATTAGTGATTCATCACTTACATACAACACCCAGTGCTTTTCTAAAGTGCACTTAATACTCATAACTGGTTTAACCCATCCTCCCACCCAACTCCCCTCCAGTAACCATCTGTTTGTTCTCTATAGTTAAGACTCTGTTTCCTGGTTTGCTTCCCTTTTTTTCCACGTTCATCTCTTTTGTTTCTTAAAGACAACATATCATTGAAATCACAGGGTTTTTGTCTTTCTCTGACTGACCTAGTTTCCTTAGCATAATACTCTCTAGCTCCATCCACATTGTTTCAAATGGCAAGATTTCACTCTTTTTCATGGCTGAGTAATGTTCCATGATATATATTCAATTTTGGATGTTGAGTTTATATATATACACACTCCATCTTTGTTATCCACTCATTAGTCAATGGACATTTGGGCTCTTTCCATATTTGGCTATTGTTGATAATGTAGCTATAAACATCGGGTTGTGTGTATCCCTTTGAATCAGTATTTTTTTTATCCTTTGGGTAAATACCTAGTAGTGCAATTGCTAGGTTGTAGGGTAATTCTATTTTTAATATTTTGAGGAACCTCAATACTGTTCTCCAGAGTAGCTGCACCAGTTTGCCTTCCCACCAACATTACAAAAAAGTTCCCCTTTCACCACATCCTCGCCAACACCTGTTGTTTCTTGTGTTGTTGATTTTAGCCACTGTGACAGACATGAGGTGATATTGTAATCTGGATTTGTAATTCCCTGATGATGAGTGATGTTGAGCACCTTTCCATGTGTCTGTTGGTCATCTGTGTGCCTTCTTTGGAAAAATGTCAATTCATGTCTTCTGCCCATTTTTTAATTGGATTATTCAATATTGGGTGTGAATTTGATAAACTCTATAGATTTTGGATATTAATCCTTTATCAGATATGTCATTTGTAAATATCTTCTCCCATTCTGTAGGTTGAGTGTTTTCTTCACTGTGCAGAAGAGGCTTTTTACTTTATGTAGTCCCAACAGTTTATTTGATATTTTGTTCCCTTTGTCTCAGGAGAAACATCTAGAAAGAACTTGCTACTGATGATGTCAAAAAGATTACTGTCTATGTTCTCTTCTAGAACTTTTATTGTTTCAGGTCTCACATTTAGGTCTTCAATCAATTTGAAATTGATTTTTGCGTATGGTGTAAGAAAGCGGTCTAGTTCTTTCTTTTGCATGTTGCTGTGCAGTTTTCCCAATACCATTTGTTGAAGAGACTATCCTTTTCCCATTGCATATTCTTTCCTGCTTAATCAAAGATTACTTGACCATATAGTTGTGGGTTCATTTCTGGGGTTTCTATTCCGTTCTGTTGATTTATGTGTCTATTTTGTGCCAGTACCACACTATTTTGATTACTACAGATTTGTAATATAACTTAAAGTCTATAATTGTGATGCTCCCAGTTTTGCTTTTATTTTTCAAGGTTTCTTTGGCTATTTTCAGTACCATACCAATTTTAGGATTGTTTGTTCTACCTCTGTGAAAAATGCTGGTGGTATTTTGATAAGGATTGCATTAAATGTGTAGATTGCTTTGGGTAGTATAGACATTTTAACAACATTTGTTCTTTCAGTACATGAGCATAAAATATCTTTCCATTTCTTTGTGTCCACTTCAATTTCTTTCATCAGTATTTTATAGTTTTCAGAGTACAGGCCTTTCACCTCTTTGGTTAGGTTTATTCCTAACTATCTTATGGATTTTAGTGCCACTGTAAAATGGGATTGATTCCTTGATTTCTCTTTCTGCTTCATCATTATTGGTGTATAGAAATGCAACAGATTTATGTACACTGACTTTGTATCCTGTGACTTTACTAAATTCGTGTATCAGTTCTAGCAATTTTTTGGTGGAGTCTCTGGGGTTTTCTACATAGAGTGTCATGTCATCGCAAATAGTGAAAGTTTGACTTCTACCTTGCTTGTTTGGATGTCTTTCACTTCTTTATGTTTCCTTATTGCTGTGATTAGAATGTCTAGTACTATGTTGAATAAAAGTGGTAAGAGTGGACACCCTTGTCTTGTTCCCGATGGCAGAGGAAAATTCTCAGTTTTTGTCAATTAAGAATGATATTCGCTGTGGGTTTTTCTCATATGGCCTTTATTATGTTGAGGTATGCTCCCCCTAAACCTACTTTATTGAGGGTTTTTATCATGAATGGATGTTCCACTTTGTCAAATGCTTTTTTAGCATCTACTGAAATGATTACATGGTTCTTATCCTTTCTCTTATTAATTCTTTTATTGATTGATTTGAGAATATTAAACCACCCTGGTAACCCAGGAAAAAATCCCAGTTGATCATGGTGAATGGTTTTTTTAAACATATTTTTGGATTTGGTTTGCTAGTATTTTATTGAGAATGCATCTGTGTTCATCAGGAGTATTAACCTGTAGTTCTCTCTTTTAGTGAGGTCTTTATCTGGTTTTGGTATCAGGGTAATGCTGGCCTCATAGAATGAATCTGGAAATTTTCCCTCATTTTCTATTTTTTGGAATAGTTTCAGAAGAATAGGTATTACCTCTTTCTTAAGCGTTTGGTAGAATTCCCCTGTAAAGCCATCTGTTTCTGGAGTCTTGTTTGTTGGGAGATATTTGGTTTGGTTACTGTTTCAGTTTCTTTCCTATTATCAGTCTGCTCAAGTCTTC
Source organism: Panthera tigris (assembly GCF_018350195.1). Lineage (NCBI taxonomy): Eukaryota > Metazoa > Chordata > Mammalia > Carnivora > Felidae > Panthera > Panthera tigris. Next base: position 63,195,280 of record NC_056669.1, on the reverse strand, counting down.
TTCTTCCTGTTTCAGTTTTGGTAGTTTATCTGTTCTTAGGAATTTATCCATGTCTTCTAGTTTTTCATAATATGCTCTTATAATTATTTGTTATTTCTGTGGTGTTGATTGTTATTTCTCCTCTCTCATTTGTGATTTGTTTATTTGAGTCCTTTGTCTTTTCTTTTTGATAAGACTGGCTAGACATTTGTCAATTTTATTAATTTTTTTAATTTTCTCAAAGAACCATCTCCTGGTTTCATTAATTTGTTCTATTGTTTGTTTAGTTTCTATATCATTTATTTCTCTCTAATCTTTATTATTTCTTTCCTTCTGCTGGAAAGAATTCCTTCCTTTCTTTTTCTAGCTCCATTAAGTGTAAGGTTATGCTGTTTATTTGGGATTTTACTTGCATCTTGAGATAGGACTGTATTGTTATGTACTTCCTTCTCAGACCGCTTTTGCTGCTTCCCAAAAGTTTTGGCCTGTTGTGTTTTCATTTTCATTTCTTTCCATGTAATTTTTCATATCTTATTCAATTTGGTGGTTGACCCATTCATTGTTTAGTAGCATGTTGTTTCACCCCCATGTATGTGTGATCTTTCCAGATTTTTTCTTATAGCTGACTTCTAGCTTCATAGTGCTGTAGTCAGAAAACATGCATGGTATGACTTTAAAATTTTGTATTTGTTGAGGCCTGTTTTATGACCCAATATGTGATATATTCTGGAGAATGTCCTATACTCACTTGAAAAAATTGTGTATTCTGCTGTTTTGGGATGGAATGTTCTGAATATACCTGTTAAGTCCATCTGGTCCAGTGTGGCATTCAAAGCCATTATTTCCTTATTGATTTTTTGTTTAGATGATATGTCCAATGATATAAGTGAGATGTTAAAGTCCCTTACCATTATGGCATTATTATGGATTAGTTCCTTTATGTTTATTATTATTTTATATATTTGGGTGCTTCCATGTTGGAGGCATAAATACAATTGTTATAATATAATATAATATAATATAATATAATATAATATAATATAATATAATACAATTATTATATCTTCTTGTTGGATTGTCCCCTTAATTATAATATAGTGTCTTTCTCTGTCTCTTATAATGGGTTTTGTTTTAAAGTTTAGTTTGTCCAGTATAAGTATTGCTGCTCCAGCTTTCTTTCGACATCCATTTGCAAGTTAAATGTTTCTGCATCCCCCTCACCTTCAGTCTGCAGGTGACTTTAGGTATAAATGGGTTTTTTCTAGACAGCATATAGATGGTTCTTGCTTTTTTTTTATCCATTGTGACACTCTATGTCTTTTTATCAGAGCATTTAGTCCAATTACATTCAGAGTAACTACTGATATATATATATATATATATATATATATATATATATATATATATATATACACATATATATATATTTCCATTTTATTACCTTCTTTGGTGGTGGTGTCTGGAGATTTTCTCTGAACCTTACGGTCTTTCATGTTTTGCTGAGTTTCTTTAGTGATATATTTGGATTTCTTTCTCTATTCCTTGTAAGTATATTTTTGTTTTTTGACACATAGTTACCATTAGATCTATATAAAATCTCCTCTGCAAATTAACAGTCTATATTAAGTTGATGGTCATTGAAGTTTGAGTCCATTCTTTTCTCCTCTCCCTCTCCATGGCCCCACGTTTTAGGTACACATTATAGGTACACGTTTTAGGTACACATATTATATTTAGGTACCCCTTTTTGTGTGTGAGTTCCTCGACTCATTTTTACAGAAAGATTCATTTTTACTGCTTTTGTGTTTCCTGCCTTTCCATTGTCCCTTTTGGTCTCTCTTTTCGACTCAAAGAGTCTCCTCTAATATTTCTTACAGAGCTGATTTGTGGTCACAACTCCTTTAGTTTTTGTTTCATTCTGAATGATAGTGTTCCTGGATGCGATATTCTGGCTGCAGAATTTTATGATTCAGCACTTTGAATATATCATACCACTGCCTTCTGGCTTGCCACATTTCTGTTGAGAAATCTCCAGCTAGCTTTATTGGCCTTCCCTTCTAAGTCAATGACTTCTTTTGTGTTACTGCCTTTAAGATACATTTTTGTACTCTTTTTTGAAAACTTAATTATAATATGTCTTGGTGTTGCTCTGCATTTGTTGATTTTGATGGGAGTCTCTGTGCCTCCTGGATCTGGATGTCTGTTTCCTTCCCCAGATTAGGGAAGTTTTCAGATATTATTTTTTCAAATAAATTTTCTGCCCTTTTTCCTCTCTCTTCTTCTGCTGGAATTCCTATAACACTAATGTTATTACATTTCATGCAGTCACTGAGTTCCGTAGGTCTATTCTCACTTTGCATAATTCTTCTTTTTCTCTTTTTTTCACCTCCCTTGCTTTCTATTGCTTTGTGTTCTAGGTCATTAATTCATTTCTCTGTTTCTTCCAGCCTGCTGTTGATTGCATCAAACATGCTTCCAATCTTGTTTATTGCACTCTTCATCTCCGATTATTTCTTTTTCAATTCTTTATCTCTGTGGTAAGGGCCTCACTGATGTCTTCCATTCTTTTTTCAGGTCCAGTGAGTATCCTTATGATCACTGCTTTAAATTCTCCATCAGGTACGTTACTTATATCCGTTTAGCTTAGATCTCTGGCCATGGCCTTATCTTTTTCTTTCATTTGGAATAGATTCCTGTGTCTTCTCATATGCCTAAGTATCTGGCTGCTTCTGTTATTAGAAAAGCCAGTTGTGTCTTTTGATCCTGAAAGTAATGGCCTTATGAAGAAGAGATCATGGAATGCCTAGGGCCTGGCAGTTCAGGGACTGTCTTCAGTATGTGCTCCATGCACTGTGCTTTTTTCTGGCTGCTCTATCCTTCAGGCCAGTCCTCTGCAGAGGTTCTCCTATCCTGCTGTTGGCAGTGTTTCGTCCCTAGTCTGAAAGTGGTGAATTTTAACTAGGTGTGCTGCTTATAAAATGAGACCTGTCACCACCTCTTCTAGAACTGGGGCCTTGCAGAACTCTCTGGTCAGGAAATGGACTGTGGGCAGGGGCCTGTGCTGGTCTTCTGGGGAGGCACCCACACACACACACTGGGACTGAGGCAAGCATGACTAGGTAGTGGGGTTCTACCAGAGCACATGCGGGTGGGACTTGGTATATGCAAGTTAGGCAGCCATTGTCCTCCTACTGTGTGCTCCTTCCTGCAGGTGGCTCTGTGTTTATGCTGAGGGGAAGGAGAGGAGAATGGTGCAGGCCAGCTCCTTTTTTCTCAGAGAAGTGTCTCCATAAACACTGCCTCTCAGGGACAAACTCCAAAAAGAGCAAATATTCTCCTCACTGTGTGTCCAGGTGCTATTCATGACACTGTTTCCATGCTATCCACTGATGGGTTGTTTGCCTGCCTTCTCTCCAGAAGCAGGGCAGTTCCCTCCAGGCTCTATCCCAGCCAAACCCTCTGACCCTTAAAACTCCAGGCTTTAAGTCTTGCTGGTTGCAAGAACTCAGGAAATTTGGCATCTTCTGCTTTCCAAGTCAATGGCTATGGGGAAATGTTCCTCTTGTGCCTTCCACTCCACCCCGCCACCCCCAACACACACCATGTTCTTCTCTCTCTCAACCTCAGCTGTACCTAAGGCTCCCTCACCTCCAAGCTGCCATAATTTATTTCTGCCCTAAACCTCATCTCCATACTTCTTACCTTGTTTGATGGGGTCTCTTCTCTCCCTTCAGTTATGGAGTTTGTTCCATCAGTCTTCATACTATTTCTGGGGTATTTAGGATGCTTTGACAGTCATCTAGTTATATTCATGGGACAAGGTGAACCTAGGGTCCTCCTACTCCTCCCCCATCTTCCCATCAATGAACATTTTATATGTCTTCATTTATTCTTCAATTTCTTTGGAATTTTTTTTATAATAGAAGAGAGAGTTCATAAATAGACTAACACTTACATAGTTTTTTTTATAATTACTCACTGAACTAATATGGAAAAGATGTCTTCGAGAAATCGTGCCAGAACAACTAGATATTTGTACAGTGGGGGAAATGAACCTTCATCCTTGTTTCCCACCATTAACAAATGTTAACAGAAAATGGGTCACAGAAGTCAATATAAGAGCTAAAACAATTAATTTTGGGGAAGGAAACAAGAAAGAAAATCTTCATAACATTGGGTTAGGCTAGGCAAGACTTCCTTAAATAGGATACACAAAACACAATACAAGAAAAATTGATAAAACGGCATTCATAGAGGTTAAAATAGTTTTACCCTCTGAATGACATAGTTAACAAAAGAAAATATCAGAGGCACATGGGTAGCTCAGTCAGTTAAGTATCCAACTCTTGATATCAGTTCAGGTCGTGATCTCACAGTGGTGAAATCAAGCCCCACATCAGGTTTTGTGCTGAGCGTACAGTCAAATTAGGATTCTCTCTCTCCCTCTCCCTGCCCTCTCCCACTCTTGCTTTCTCTCTCTCTCTCTCAAAATAAATATATAAACATTTAAAAAAATATCAAGCCACAGAATGGGAGAAAACTTTGCAAGACATATTGGACAAAAGACTTGTATCCAGAATATATAAAGAACATTTAAGAGTCAAAAAGAAAAAAAAAGACAAAACTGGGAGAATATTTGAACAGACATTTCACAAAAGAAGATATACAAATGATCAGTAAGTACATAAAAATGTTCACAATAATTCATTACTAGTGAAATGCAAATTAAAACCATAATGAGATAGCACTGCACACCCACTCAAATGACTAACAATACTAGTGTAGACAAAAATATGGCCAACTGGAATTCACAAACACTGCCGGTAAGAATGCAAATGTAAAATGATACAGTCACCTTAGAAAATGTAGTTAACCAGGGGCACCTGGGTGGCTCACTCATTAAGGGTCTGACTTTAGCTGGGGTCTTGATCTCACAGTTTGTGAGTTCGAGCCCCGCTTCGGGTTCTATGATGACAGCTAGGAGCCTGGAGCCTGCTTCAGATTCTGTGTCTCCCTCTATCTCTGTCCCTCCACTATTTTTGCTCTGTCTCTCTCTCTCTCTCTCTCAAATATAAATAAACATTAAAAAATTGTTTTAAAAAAAAAGAAAATGTAGCTAACTGAAACCAAATTTGTTTTCCAATTCTCCATCCCTGAAAGACTCCCGACTCATTTTTGCAGCATAACTATATACTCAAAAACAAATGCCTATCTCATAAAATAGTTTGGAGAAGGGGGAAAAGAGAGAGCAATCGATTTCCTTTATAAGGGTATTTCATCGAGCCACCAAATTGGACAAGGACCCTGCAAGGAAAGAAAAGTATAACCCAAACTTATTCATGAAGATGCAAAAATTCTTTATGATAATGTTTGCAAATCACATCCAACTATGCCTAAAATGGAATAGACACAGCTCTTGTTCACAAGCAGCTCACAATCCAGGAGGGAGCAAAAATACAATGAGTTAAGTGACACTGAAGATATGAAATGTGACAGTTGGTCAACTGGTCAAATAGAGAACGCAACTGGTTGTTCATCCAAGAACTCTTTAAAGGGAGGTAGCCTTTCAACTAGCTTTGGAAGAACAAGTTAGGCAAAGTTAGAAGCTCTTTTCTCAGTGTAAGACTTGGGGTGACATTCCTCATCTCTTGTGATTAGCATCTTTTAACTTCATTATTTACTTGCATATCTGTTTCCTACCCCTGCCCCATAAAACACAGTTTGTACGGGCAATGGTCAATTTATTCACATATTTCTGTAATATTAGCATAAGGCCTCACACTTAGTAGATGTTCAGTAAAGATTTACTGAAGTCTTAGGAAAAAGAATTATTAATCTTCTTATTCCCTATCTGCGTATGGAAGAGTCTTTTGAAGAGAAAGTAAGAAGGAAGAAGCCAGAAGACCTTGGAGCAAGGAAGATTAGAATACATCAGTTATCTCCCCATCGTAGGCCTGAAAATCCAGAGACAAACAAGATGCTGAGATGGAATGAATGTCCAGACAGTGGTAAGAAAAAAATACAGAGGGAATTACTTTAAGGGAAGCGAAAGTTTGTTTCCACAAGCCTGACCTCCATTCATGCCTCTAAAGAGAGCATGGCTAAAGTATTCCTTTGTCCTTTCTCTTTCTTCTAGATGACTAGATTGAGAGGCTGGAGGAAAGACATAGTGGGGGGATGTAGAAGAAATGTCCTGAGGAAAGACAATCTTGTCACTGAACTCTAAGACTTAAGTGACTCCCATTTCTTAACTCCACCCCAAACTCATCATCATCCAATCTCCTAGTAAGTTTCACAGAAAAAAATCCAAAGGTAGTTATTTCAGGCAGAGGTTAACCATGCCCCATCTTGCCCATGGGACTATACATAAACCAAACATATAAAATAAACATAAAAGGAAAATCCTAGGACCTGTAACGCAAATGCAAGTGAGGTGATGTTGATTTATTTATGGTACAAATGTCAGGAAAATATCATAGATTATAGTGTAGCAAATTGTTCAGATATCTGAACCTAGATTGTGTGGTTTGCTGAGCAGCAGAATTACTGTTTTTCCTCTATCAGGAAGTTGTTTCAGGGAGTTGATGGGTCAAAGGTTGCTGAGTGCCATAGATAAACTTTACACTGTTTCTTGGGTACAATTTATACCTGGTGAATTCCTCACCTGACCACCAGTCATCCTTACCACATTGAACACATTTCCTATAAGAAACCTAAGGGGAATGTCAAGCAGCCTAATAAACTCAAATATATCTCTTATCTCTGCAATTCTCTTAGTCATCCTTTGAATGATTTATAAATCCTATGAGTAACCTGTTGGGATGAGCACTGGGTGTTGTATGGAAACCAATTTGACAATAAATTATATTTCATATAAAAATAAATAAATGAATAAATAAATAAATAAATAAATAAACAATAAATCCTGTGAGTAGAGCTGACTGTGAGCTTCATTTTTGCCAGTTCTCATAGATGTACTCCTTAAGACATGATTTCTAAAGTTTCAGATATGAAAGCCTGTGCTCTTTCTACTATGCTGCACTAACTCTAGGCTGGAAAGGAAAAAGAACATTGGAATAAAGCACTATAATGAGGAGTACAACTCCTTTTTTGGGTGGTTGATATTTGACTGCTAACAACTTTTTAAACTCCTCTTTCACTCTTCCCCTTGTATCCACATCTGGGTTAACTAATGAGAAAGCCCGGATGTTCCCATATTTAGCATCAGCACAAATGCAAACCACACACACCCTTCCCAAAGTACATGAAGTTTTACCCAGCCCCACCCCTCACCACAATAAAAACCCAGTCCACTTCCTTTCCTTGCTCTTCAGACATTTCAGAGGTCCTCGAAAGTTCTTCCCTATTCTCCACAGAGACCTCAATTATGTAAGTAATGAACGTTTTCATTCAATGTGTGTGTGTGTGTGTGTGTGTGTGTGTGTGTGTGTGTGAGAGAGAGAGAGAGAGAGAGAGAGAGAGAGAGACAGAGGGAGGGAGGGAGGGAGGGAGGGAGGGAGGGAGGGAGGGAGGGAGAAGGAGAGGGAGGGAGGGAAGGAGAGAGGAAGAAACATGTTATCAGTCATAACATCCAAACCAGATTTTGGAGGGGAAGTCCATCTGTGTGTGCTGATAGCCATACCAAGCATCCTAGGAAAATCTATTTATTCTAGCCTCTAGGACTCATAGAAGCATCCTTACCTCTTTCCAAACTTCCTTCTTTGTCATTTGGGGGGAAAAGATCACAGAATCTTAATTGTGCCGATTTATTCCACAAACATTCACAGACTTCACATTACAGGAGAGTAGTTAACAGCACAGGTGGGGGTCTAGGATTTCCTAAGCAGAATCCTGGCTATGTGGTCCAGACAAGTCATTTAACTTCTCTGTGTCTGATCTTTTCTTCCATTTCCAAAATAACACTATCTAGGAGTAGTGTTCAAAATGGTAAATGGAAAGGCAGAAGCACTGAACATTCTGGGTGGAGTCTGGCTCTCTATAGCACCCAGAATTAGCCTTTTAGGTGCTGTTGGATTGTGGGGAAGGGTATACAGTCTGGATGACCAGGACAGCAAAGACACCCTTGAAGCAGCAGCTGTTTACCACTCAGTATGAAAATATTTCAACATTTTCATAACCAGCGAGCTGAATGTGCACCAGTTTAGTTGATGATAATAACAACAATAACAGCAGCAGCAGCACTTACTTCAAAGGATTGTTGTAGAAATTACAATTAAGAACATTAATCCCAATGCTTAGTATCCCACAGTTAGCAAGGAATTAAAAATATATGAACTATTATTACTATATTACTGGGCTGTCCTCTAGGTAAAACACAGCATAAAGAGACAGAAATAAACCTCTGTAAGGGAGAATATGATTTAAAAAAATATGATTTAGCTAGTTTTGTCAATGATTGACAACAAAGTCATATTTCTCATAATCAAGTAAGGTCTGCCATAACCAGCTATTCTTATTTAATAACAGATCAAATATCCATGAAAGTTTTCATAGATATCCAAATTCTTTGACATTCTTCACATCAAGAAGTAGGGTCTCTGTCCTCTCCTCCTGAAACTGAGCAGGCTTTGTGATTACCTCAACCACAGAGCACTGCAGAAGTGACACTATACAGTCCATTGCTAGGTCATAAAAATGCCATGTATTTTCCACCTTGTTTGCTAGGAACACTATCTTATGGGGTCTTTAGCCACCATAAAAGAAGCCCAACTACAATAAAGTTACCATCTAGGAGACAACATGAAGAGATCACACAGAGAAAGGGGACAAAAAGAAATAGGACAAAGTCTATATTACACAACTATTTATATAAATTAATAATATATACTCATGTAAAAAAAGGACTATACATTTTACCAGTATACTTACATGGCCACACACATTACCATACATATCAAACCCATTAAAGTGGGTGTCTATGAAGGAAATGAGAATAAAAGTGGAGATGGAAATAAAAGGGAATAAACAAATAGGATGTGGTAAAACTGAAATCTCCATTACATGGCTGGTAAAAATGTAAAACAGTGCAATGGCTGTGAAAAACAGGAAGCTCTTCAAAAAGTTAAACACAGAATTGCCATATGACCCAGCCTTTCCACTTCTAGATTTCAATTCCAAGAGATGTTCACACAAAAACTTGTAAACAAATTGATCATGGCAGCATTATTCACAATAGCCAAAAAGCAAAAATAACCCAAATGTCCATCAACTGATGAATGGATAAACAAATGTGGTAGACCCATACAATAGAATGTCATTCAGCCATAAAACAGAATGAAGTACTGATGCATGCTACAACATGGATAAACCTTGGAAAAACATGCTAAATGAAAGAAGGTAGACACAAAAGGCCACATACTGTATGATTCTACTTATATGAAATGTTCAGAATGGGCAAATTCATGGAGATAGAAAGTACATTAGTGATCTCTACTTTAGTGAGGAGGGGAAATGAGGAGGTACTGTTGAATGGAGATGAAGTTTCTTTGGGGTGATAAAAATGTTCTGGATTTAGATAGATGATTGACAGATAGAGATGAAAGAAAGAAAGAAAGAAAGAAAGAAAGAAAGAAAGAAAGAAAGAAAGAAAGAAAGAAAGAAAAGCAAGAAAGGAAGGAAGAAAGAAAAAATTGTCTCCTATTCATTGGATTGTCTCTTCACTCTTCTGGTAGTGTCCTTTGATGTACAACATTGTGAACATAGTAAAAACTTTTGAATTATACACTTTAAAATGGATAAAAAATGGTGAAATGTTATGTGAATTTATCTCAATACATTTATTAGGATTTATCAGTACATATACTAAAATTGTAATAATACAGAGATTAGCGTGGCCTCTGGGCAAATTCATGAAGTGTCTTACATTTTTCTGTTTCTGGTCAAGAGCCATATTCACTAGTTGGCCCAATATTGTAAAATCATATGAGTCCTCCTCTCCAACTAGAAATATGAGTCATCCACAGCTTCTGCCCTGGTTGCATACATTTGTCTAATCTCAAGCAACAAAATCATTGTTTAACTAAAAAAAAAATTCAACACAGATTCATAATAAAGTTAGCACACTGACAATACAATGAAAGTTGTTTAATCGGGAACATCTCCCACAAATATATAGGAAATATCATATTTAATGGTGAAATGTTAAAAATATTCTCTTTAAAGTCAAGAACATTAAAATATACCCTGTATCCAAGTTCTTGTTCCACATTTAATTACAGCTCCAGTGATCACAGTAAGATAACAATTACAACATGAAGGATTAAAAGATAAGAAATAAAATGTCTAGGGGCACCTGGGTGGCTCAGTCAGTTAAGGGTCTGACTCTGGCTCAGGTCATGATCTCACAGTTCGTGGGTTCGAGCCCCATGTCAGGCTCTGTGCTGATAGCTCAGAGCCTAGAACCTGCTTCAGATTCTGTGTTTCCCTTTCTCTCTGCCCCTCCCCCACTCATTCATTTTCTCTCTCTCTCTCTCTCTCAAAAATAAATAAACATTAAAAAAATAAAGTTTTTAAAAGAAATAAAATGTCTATTATCAGCGGACAGTATGACTATCTGCCTAAAGAATTCCATAACATCTATAACCACATTGTTATGATTAACAGAAGGGTCAACAAGTTTGTTAGGAGAAAATCCTGATGAAAAAGTATAAACCTAGCCTAAGAAATTGGTGTTAACAGAATGACATGGAAGACACTTGTCACAAATATTCCATAATTAAATTCACAGGGTTTTCAGAGAATCCATAAATCATTTTGAAGATTCCAGCCAGTCTGCTCAAGGTCAGGCTGTCTAGATTTACCTCTTTGCTCGCTAAAAGTTAATTTGCTTATCAATGAAAAAAAGAGCAAGACTTAAGTAATCCCAGACTTTTACAAATCTGTTTTTGCAGTTTGTTCACTGACAACAGTCTACTCGTTGTATCTATCACATATGAGTACATTTGCATGTGAATATATAACTAAATATCACCTATATTATTCTTTCATGTCTGTATAGAAGCTAAATTTACAAAATTGTATGCCTGCAAGAAACCATACAGAATGTAGTTTTTATTTTTATTTATTTTTATATGAAATTTATTGTCAAACTGTTTTCCATACAACACCCAGTGCTCATCCCAACAGGTGCCCTCCTCAATGCTCATCACCCACTTTCCCCTCCCCCCTAACCCCCATCAACCTTCAGTTTGTTCTCAGTATTTAAGAATTTCTTATGGTTTGCCTCCTTCCCTCTCTATAACTTTTTTTTCCCTCTTCCCCTCCCCGCTGGTCTTCTGTTGAGTTTCTCTGGATCCACATATGAGTGAAAACATATGGTATCTGTCTTTCTCTGCGTGACTTAGCTTACTTAGCATAACACTCTCCAGTTCCATCCATGTTGCTACAAATGGCCAGATTTCAAGAACGTAGTTTTTTAAAAAAGAGAAGCAAACCAAGAAACAGACTCTTAACTATAGAGAACAAACTGATATTACTGGAGGGGAGGTGGGTGGGGGGATGAGTTAAATAGGGGATGGGGATTAAGAAGGGCACTTGTGGTGGTGGGCACTGGGTGTTGTATGTAAATAATGAATCACTAAATTCTACACCTGAAACTAATATTACACTATATGTTAACTAATTGGAATTTACATAAAAATTTGCAGAAAAAAATAAATATATATGTAGAAGCATTAAAAAAGGAATGTAATTTTAAAACCATGTCATTAACACTAACAATAGAATAATAAAGAATCTAAGAGTAAATCTACTGCAAGTGTATAAGAACTTCACCAAAGAAAGTTATGGAACTTTATTGAAGCACATAAAGAAACACCTAAATAATAGAGAAACAAACCATATTTGTAAAGACAAGTCTCAATAATGATGGCATTTGCCCCCCCCAAAAAATTCTCAAACTCAATGTAATTATAGACAAAAGCTTAACAAAGTTAAAAGTTTACCTTAAAATAATATGAAAATCTATCTAAAAAGTCAAAAGTAACCAACACTACTAGAAGAAAAAAAAATAAAGGGTTGGTACTTGCACTCTTCATATCTGATTGATTCTTTTTTAACTCTTTTATCTCTGTGGTAAGGTTTCACTGATGTCTTCCATTCTTTTCTCAAGTCCAGTGAGATTACTGCTTCAAATTCTCCATCAGATATGTTACTTACATTTGTTTCACTTAGATCTCTGGCTGTGACCTTATCTTGTTCTTTCATTTGTGATAAAACCCTTTGTTGTTTTTGTGTTTTATCTAAGCTAGTTATTTCTCCTGCTCCTGAAAGTAATGGCTTTATGAAGAAGAGGTCATGCAGTGCCCAGGACCCAGTGCTTTAGGGAGTGTCTCCGGTGTGTGCTGCATGCTCTGTGCTGTTGTGTTTCTCTGCTCTATCCTTCAGGCCAGTCCTCTGCAGAGGCTCTCCTTGTCTGCTGTGGGCAATGTTTCACCTCTGGTCTGAACGTGGTGAGTTTTAACTAGGTGTCTGGTCTGCTTATGAAATGAGACCTGTCACCACCTCTTCTGGAACTGAAGCCCTGCAAAACTCTGAGAGATGTAGTGTGCACAGGGGTCTGTGCTGCTCTTCTAGTGGAAGGGCTCATCATGCTGCCATTGAGGCAAGCATGAATGAGAAGGGCAGTTCTACTGGAGCACAGAGGATGGGGCTTGGTGGATAGAGTTAGGCAGCCAGTGTCCATGCTCTGTGTACTGCTTCCTGTAGGTGGCTCTGTATTTATGCTGATGGACAGGGGAGGGAAATGATGCCAGGCAGCTCCTTTTTTCTTAGAGAAATGTCTCCATGAAAGCTGTCTTTCAGGAAAATACTTCAAGTAGAGTAAATAATCTCCCCACTGTGTGCTCCAGGTGCTGTTCACCTCGCTCCTTCCACTCTATCTGTCCCTGGGTTGTTTGCCTGCCTTCTGTCCAGGAGCAGCACAGTGCCCTTCACACTCTACCCCAGCCAAGCCCCCTGACTTTTAAAACTCCAGGCTTTAAGCCTTACTTGTTGCAAGAACTCACAAAATCCAGCCCCTCTCACTTTCCAAGCCAATGGCCATGGGGAAATGTTCTCCTTGTGCATTCCCCACTGTGTGCTCCTCTCTCTCTCCCCCCACCCCCCCGACCTTCTCTCTAACCATGTCTCCCTCCACTCTGCAACAGCCAGGGCCCATTTCTCCCCTAAACCACATCTCCATACTTCCTACTTTCTTCAGTGTGGTCTTTTCTCTTCCTTTCATTGAGGAGTTTATTCTGTCAGTCTTCGTGTCAATTTCTGGGGTATTTAGGATAACTTGATAGTCATCTAGTTGTGTTCATGGGCAAGGCAAGCCTAGAGTCCTTCTATTCTGCCATCTTGTTTCCCCTATCTGGTACTTTCTTATACTTTTTATCTCCTTGTTGAAGTTCTCACTGTGTTCATCCATTTTTCTCCTCAGTCTGATGAGCATATGTATGACCATTACTTTTAACTTTTTACCAGGTAAATTATGTATCTGTCTCATTAAAGTTTTTTCCGGAGGTTTTACCTTATTCCTTCATTTGGAACTTATTCATTTATTTCTTCATTTTTCTTGATTCTCTATGTTGGTTTCTATATAGTAGATGAATCAACTATCTCTCCCAGTTTTGAAGGAATGGCCTCAGGTTAGAGGTGAGCCTTGTTGTTCAACCCTTCCTCAGGCCTTTGTTGTCTCTCAAACCTTTGTGCTTGTCCAAGTAATCTATTATACTTTTAATAGTTTCCAGTAGTTGAAGACGTGCCAAGACCTGTCACTGTTCCTAAAGGGATGATCTAATCACCTAAATTCAGGATTTTTAGAAGCCAAACCTTCATACAGCAGATTTTAAAAGAATGCAAATATATACAGTTCTGTAGAATCACAAATATAAGCCCCACTTGCCAGATAATCTAGTGGTGTCCCCAGGGTGCCAGTCTGAACAATTGGGGCTCCAGATGAGTATGTAACATTTTTTCTTGGAAATACCAGCAAGCTGGAGCAAGGCAGAGGGAAAGCCCCAATATGGCATCCACAACCTATATTCCTTGGGAGAAGCTCCACAGTTCACTAAATGTGTGCCAAACCTGAAGCCTGCCCCTCAGGCCAAACTTAAGGACAAGTAAGAAGCCTCCTTCACAGAAATACTGGGGAGTGGGTGGAGTACACCTCAGGCTGCTATCTGAATACAGTCCCGGGGTGGTAGCCTATCAAGAATCATCTTTCTGATTGCCACAGTCCCATGGAACTCCTGGCCACCAGAGCAAGGTAATCAAGGGGCCCTGTGGAGCATGGCAGGAGAGCACAACAATAGCTCCTGACCTCCATGTTTTTTGGAAAGGATTACAGCCAGCTCTTAGGTGCATGTTTCATTAGAAGTCTGATCCTCAGGCTACAGCCATGATGATTAGCTAACAGGCCTCCTTCACAGAAAGACTGAGCTCCTAGGTCTGTGGCCTCTTGCTGTGCCCTAGGGGTAACAGGGGTTTAAAAACCCTTTCTCCTTTGATTATAGTCCTTTGGGACCAACAAGCATAAGCTCCACTGGCTTCCAGAGCCAGGTGATATAAAGCTGTCCTCTGGCAACAGCCACAAAAATCAGGGTGCTGGCTAGGGGTATGAGCTCCCTTCTGGGTGACATTGACTACCACAATCCCATGAGACCAGGGCCTGAAGCTCCCCTTGACTCCAGACACAGGTAGTCAAGAGGTATCCCCTGAGAAAAACTGCCACAAAGATTGGGAGACCAGAAATATATAAAATCCCCCTTCCAGGAGATACTGGTGCTCTGGAACACAGTAAAGGGAGAGTGCAAAGATGGTGCCCACCAGTCTCCATCCCCTGAATGTGTTCCAGCAAGTTCCCAAGTATGTGAGTTAAATTAGATGCCCACCCCTTAAGCCAATGCTTTAATATGAGCAGGTGAGTCTCCTTCACTTTAAGCCTGGACATGGTCAGCTACTTCTGAGCAGGACCCTAGGGCAGGTAACTCTGAGTGTGTGGGCCTTTTATTAGTTGTGCCCCAGAGCACTACAACTTTGTGGGTCTCAGCTCACAAGTCTAATTGGTTTTCAAAGTTAGATGTATTTGGGGGTTCATTTCTCAAGGGCAGGTCTAAAAGTTGAGGTGCCTGTGATGGGTTCAACCACTTCACTCTTCAAGGGAAGCTCTGGTTTTGAGGTTTTTCTTTTCCCATTTCTGGTTAGTCACAACAGGGGTAGAGATTATGGCAAGACTGTGTCCCAGCCTTTCCTCCCCACTTCAGTGTGGTTTTCTTCTTTTTGCCCATTGTGTAGTCATCACTCAGCCAACCTTGGTTTTTTTAAGAGGAAATTATTCCATATGTAGCTATAAAATTCAGTGTGTCCATGGAAGGAGGTAAGTTCAGGCTCTTCCTATGCTGTAATCTTGAACTGGAGATGAGTGTATAAGCTCTTTTCTGGGAGATACCAGTGAATTGGAACAAGGCAGAGGGAGACTGCCAAGATGGTGTCCACAGCCTACATTCCACAAAAGCAGCTCCATAGTCCACTAGATATATGCCAAACCTAAAGGGTGACCCTCAGCCTTGCTCAAGACAAACAGACTGGTATCCTTCACAGAAAGAATGAGAGTTGACATGAGGTTGAGAAATGAAACCCAGTCCTTTCTCAGTATTGGGGGTTGACCTACGTAACAGGAGCCAGCTGTATGGTGGAATGAATTTGCTTGTAAATCTGATTTTGAGGTCATGGGATTTCTTCACCCTCTTCACTAGTTTATACAACATTTACTGAGATCTTACCATATACAGAAAATGTGCTCATACCATGAAAGAATCTGAAGTGGATCAAACACACTCTGTCATCCATCTATATACTCATAGCATAGCAATAGAGAAGACATAAGCACTGAAACAAGACTCAGCAGAAGAGTGCAAAAAAAAATCCGCTAAGAACTGTAACATGGTAGCACTCATATAGAAATTCTCACAGATTCAAATTAAACACAAGGGAACACTGCACCTAGAGACATTTCCCTTGATGCCCCTTGTTCTCATAGAGTTGATCTTAAAACCAATTATGTGCTGGGGAGAAAATAACTCCTATTTGAATGTTTCTTCAGGCCAAGAAACTTATAATATAACCTATATCAATCTATTGTCATTAATGTAATGTGAGGTAGTACTACCAGAACAACTTCTTTCCATTACTCAGCTCCTTCTCACTGCTTAGGTCACCCTCCTCTCACCCAAGACTTTAGTAAATGTAGCTAGTTACTGTTGGTTCTTGGACCCAAATTTGTCTGTAACTGATATCAAAACTCTTGCTTATTAGAAAACTAAACACTTTCCATGGGATTTACATTTGAGGGAAAACTGTCAGCAATAACATTACTAAAAAGTTCTAATATAAAAGATAGAGAACAGTGAAATTCTCTCCTTCTCACCATAAACACACAATATGTGTTTAACAGTTTAAGCTCGCTTTAGTGTTGAATCATCCAAATGAGCCAACACAATGTTAGGAATGTTGTTAATTTTCAACTCAACAACTGTAGAAAAACAACTTTAGCAAAAAAAAAGTCTTTTACAGGAAATAAAAACTAAATCTAACATAAAGGTCTTTCACAGAAAATGAAAGCTAACAAGTTTTATTACAACTGCTTCTCTCTCTGTCCTTGAGTGACTTGTGAACTGGAACAGTAAAGCAGTTAAAGCACTTTTCCTGAGGAAGAAACTCTAATGTGCCCATATCTTTTCTCCCTAATTCTTTACCTATCCTGTTTCTGCTATGTTTATTATCATGCGTTCACCGCCCCCCACCATTGGTACACACACACATACACATCAACTTTAGTCTTCTATTTACAGTAATTTTAAATTCTTTTAATGTTTATTTATTTTTGAGAGAGACAGAGTCTGAATGGGAGAGGGGCAAAGAGAAAGGGAGACAAAAATCTGAAGCAGGCTCCAGGTTCCCAGCTGTCATCAAAGATCCTGACACAGGGCTCAAACTCACAAACCGCAAGATCATGACCCTAGCCAAAGTCAGATACTTAACCAACTGAGCCACCCAGGTGCCCGTATTTGCAGTAATTTTTAAACCCAGGATCGATCTCTCTCTCTCTCTCTCTCTCTCTCTCTCTCTCTCTCACACACACACACACACACACACACACAGACACCAGCCATCACAATATAAACAAAAAAATAAACAGGATTCCTTTTAATCAGCTGGATTTTTTATTTTACAAACTTGATATGTTACATTTTGTAAATTTAAGGTGTACAGTGTATTACTTGATTCATTTATATATTGTAATATGATTGCCATTCAATATGATGTATAAATACATTTATACATCATTGTATCACAATATTATTATCTATATTCATTATACTATGCATTAGATCTCTATGGCTTATTTATCAGTCATTACAAGTTTGTATTCTTAAATAGCATCAGTTTTATTCCCCCATGCCAGCTATCACCAGATAACCATTTTACTCTGTTTTTTTGGTAGGTTTGACTTTTTTTGATTCAACATATAAGCGATATCATAAATACTAGTCTTTCTCTGACTTATCTCACTTAGCATAATGTGCTCAAGGTCCATTCGTGTTGTTGCAAATGGCAGGATAACCTCCTTTCTTGTGACTTAATAATATTCCATTACAAATATACACCACAGCTTTTGTATCCATCATTCATTGATGGATATTTGGGTTGTTTGCATATCTTGACCAGTGGGAATAATGTTGCGATAAACACGAGTGTGCCTATATCTCAAGATCTTGTTTTCATTTCCTTTGGGTACATACCCAAAAGTGGAATTGCTGGATCGTATAGGTCTATTTTCAATTTTTTGAAAAACCTCCATATTATTTTCCACAATAGTAAGACTAATTCCAGCAGTAGTGTATAGGGATTCCCTTTTAACCCTATCCCTGCTAGCAACTGTCATGCCTTCTTGAAGATAGCCATTCCAATAAATGTGAAGTGATATTTCACTATGGCTTTTATTTGCATCTCACTCATGATCAGTGATGCTGAACATCTTTTTATGTGTCCATTTGCCATTTTGATGTTCTCTTTGAAAAAATATCTATTTAGTTCTTCTGCCCATTTTTTATCTGGATTGTTTGTTCTTTCGTTGTGTTAGTTCTTTACACATTTTGGATATTAACCCCTTATCCAACATATGGTTTGCAAAATTTCTCTCATTCTGCATGCTGCGATTTCATTTTGTTAATTGTTTCTTTCATTGCGTAGAATTTTTGCTATTGTTGGTGCTTTTGGCCTCATTCCCACAAAAACCATTCCCAAGACCAATTTCAATGAGTTTCTTCTCTATACTTTCTTCTAGGCGTTTTAAGGTATCAGAGCTTATGTTTAAGTAATCCATTTCAAGTTAATTTTTGTCAGTGGTGTGAGATAGGAGACCAATTCCATCATTCTACATGCGTTTCTCCAGTTTTCTCAGGAGCATTTGTTGAAGAAACTATCCTTCCCACCATTGAATGTTCTTGGCTCCATTGCCAAATATTATTTGAGTATATATGCCATGATATAATTCTAGGATCTCTATTCTGTTCCTTTGGTCTATTTATTTTTACACTAGAGCTACATTGTTTTTTATTGCTATGACTTTGTAGTATAGTTAAAATCACGAAGTGTGATACCTCCAGATTTGTTCTTTTTTTCTTCAGGATTTCTTGAGCTATTCAGGGTCTTTTGTGGTTCCACCACAAATTTTAGGATTATTTCCTCTTATTCTGTAAAGAATACCTTTGGCATTTTGATAAGGATTACATTAAATCTGTAGATAGCTTTGAATAGATTGGCCATTTTAACCATATTTATTCTTAGGATTCATGAGCATGAGATGTCTTTCCATTTGTTTTATGTCTCTTTCAATTTCTTTCAGCCAAGCCTTCTAGTTTCCATTATACAGATCTTTCACATCCTTAGT
Source organism: Panthera tigris (assembly GCF_018350195.1). Classification (NCBI taxonomy): domain Eukaryota; kingdom Metazoa; phylum Chordata; class Mammalia; order Carnivora; family Felidae; genus Panthera; species Panthera tigris. The sequence continues at coordinate 63,176,346 of NC_056669.1, read as the reverse complement.
TTAATTTATGCCTAAGTATTGTATTGTTTTTGAAGTTATTGTGATTGGGATAATTTTCTTTATTTTTTTTTTGAAGTTTTTATTTAAACTCCAGTTAGTTAACATACAAGTGTAGAATTTAGTGATTCATCACTTACATACAACACCCAGTGTTCATTACAACTGCCCTCAAAACCTATCCCCCACCTACCTCCCTACAGTAACCCTCAGTTTGTTCCCTACAAATAGTTAAGAATCAGTTTCCTGGTTTGCCTCCTTTTCCCCTATGTTCACTTTTTATGTTCCTTAAATTCCACATATGAGTAAAATCATATGGTATTAGCTTTAATTGACTTACTTATTTTGCTTAGCATAATATTCCCTAGCTCTACCCATGTCGTTGCAAATGGCAAGATCTCATTCTTTTTTATGGCTAATTGGCTAATATTCTGTGTGTGTGTGTGTGTGTGTGTGTGTGTGTGTGTGTGTGTGGTGTGTGTACTCACCACATCTTCCTTATTCATCCATCAGTCAATGGACATTTGAACTGTTTCCATAATTTGGCTAGTGTTGACAATGCTGCTATAAACATCGAGGTGCATGTATCTGTTCAAATCAGTATTTTTGTATCCTGTGGGTAAATATCTAGTAGTGCGATCTAGTAGTAGTGTGGGTAAATATCTAGTAGCTAGATCATAGGGTAGTTCTATTTTTAACTTTTTGAAGGATTCTCCATGCTGTTTTCCAGAGTGGCTGCACCAGTTTGCGTTCCCACCAACAGTGTAAGAGGGTTCCCTTTTCTCCCCATCTTCACCAACACCTGTTGTATCCCATGCTGTTAATTTTACCCATTGTGACAGGTGTGAGGTGATATCTTACTGTAGTTTTGATCTGCATTTCCCTGATAATGAATGATGTTGGGCATCTTCTCACGTGTCTGTTGGCCATCTGTTTGTCTTCTTTGGAAAAATGTCTATTCGTGTCTTCTGCCCATTTTTTAAACTGGATTATTTGGTTTATGGGTGTTGAGTTTTATAACTTCTTTATATACTTTGGATACCAACCCTTTATCAGATATGTCATTTGCAAATATCTTACCCCAGTCCATAGGTTGCCTTTTAGTGTTGTTGCTTGTTTCCTTCATTGTGAAGAAGCTCTTTATCTAGATGAAGTTCCAATAGTTCATTTTTGCTTTTCTTTCCTTGGCCTCAGGAGACATATCCAGAAAGAAGTTGCTATGGCCGATGTCAAAGAGATTGCTGCCTGTGTTCTCCTCTAGGAATTTGATGGCTTTCTGTCTCACATTTAGGTATTTAATCCATTTTGAATTTATTTTTATGTATTGTGTAACAAGTGGTCCAGTTTCATTCTTTTGCATGTTGTTTTCTAGTTTTCCCAACACCATTTGTTGAAGATTTTCCCCTTGTATATTTATTCCTCCTTTGTTAAAGATAATTTTCGGTTTATATCTGGGTTTACTATTCTCTTGCATTGATGTATGTGTCTTTTTTGTGCCAGCACCATACTGTCTTGATCACTATAGCTTTGTAATATAAATTGAAGTCCAGAATTGTGATGCTACCAGCTTTGCTTTTCTCTTTCAAGACTGCTTTGACTGTTTGGGGTTTTTTGTTGCTTCATACAAATTTTAGGATAGTTTGCTCTACCTCTGTGAAAAATGCTTATGGTATATTGATAGGGATTGCATTAAATGTGTAGATTGTTTTGGGTAGTACAGACAATTTACCAGTATTTGTTCTTCCAATCCATGAGCTTGGAATGTTTTTCCATTTCTTTCTGTCTTCTTCAATTTCTTTTTTGTTTGTTTGATTTGATGTTTGCTGTTGTTTTTTGTTTTTTAAGTAGGCTCCATGCTCAGCATGGAGTCCAAAGTGAGGCTTGAGCTCATGACCCTGAGATCAAGACCTGAGCTAAGATCAAGAGCCAGACACTTAACTAACTGAGCCACCCAGGAGGCCCCTCTTCAATTTCTTTCATTAGTGTTTTATAATTTTCAGAGTATAGATCTTTTACCACTTTGGTTAGGTTTATTTGTAGGTATCTTACAGGTTTTGGTGCAATTGTAAGTGGAAATGATTCCTTGATTTCTCTTCCTGCTGTTTCATTATTGGTGTATAGAAATGCAACCGATTTCTGTACGTTGATTTTGTACCCTGAAACTTTAGTGAATTTGTGTGGGTATTTTTTGGTGGAGTCTTAAGGGTTTTCTATATCATATCATCTATAAATATCATATCATCTATAAATACTGAAAGTTTTACTTTTTCCTTGTCAATTTAGATACAATATTATTACTTCTTGTTGTCTAATTACTGAGGCTAGGACCTCTAGTACTGTGTTTAACAACAGTGGTGAGAGTGGACAACCCTGTCTTATTCATAACCATAAGGAAAAGCTCCACTTTTTCCTCACTGAGGATAATAATAGCTGTGGTTTTTTCACAAGGCCTTTATTATGTTGAGGTATTTTCCCTCCACCACTACTTTGTTGAAGGTTTTTATCATGAATGGATGTTGTACTTTGTGAAATGCTTTTTCTGCATCTACTGAGAGGATCATATGGTTCTTATTAATGTACTGTATCATGTTAATTGATTTGTAAATATTAAACAACCTTGGAGCCCAGGAATAAATCCCACTTGATCGTGGTGAATGATTCTTTTAATATACTATTGAATTTGATTTGCTAGTACTTGTTGACAATTTTTGCATCCATGTTCATCAGGGATATTGGCCTGTAATTCGCTTTTATACTGGAGTCCTTGTCAAGATAATGCTGGCTTCCTAGAATGAGTTTGATAGTTTTCCTCCCATTCTCTTTTTTCGAACAGCTTAAGAAGAATAGATATTAACTCTTCTTTAAATGTTTGGGACAATTTCCCTGTGAAGCCATCTGGTCCTGGAATTCTGTTCCTTGGGAGATTTTTAATTACTGATTTAATTTCTTTGGTGGTTATCAGTCTGTTCAAGTCTTCTATATCTTCCTGTTTCAGTTTTGGTAGTTTATATGTGTCTGGAAATTAATCCATTCCTTTCAGATTGTCCAATATGAGGGCATACGATTTTTAATACATTCTCTTATAATTGTTTATATTTCTGTGGTATTGTTTGTTATTTCTCCTCTCTCATTTGTGCTTTTATTTGTTTGGTTCCTTTCTCTTTTTTGGGGGGATAAGTCTGATAGAGGTTCATCAATTTTATTATTTCTTTTTTTCTTGTATTTATTTTTGAGACAGAAAGAGTGCGAGTGAGCGCAAGCGGGGAAGAGGCAGAGAGAGGAAGACACAATCTGAAGCAGGCTCCAGGCTCTGAGCTGTCAGCACAGAACCTGATGCAGGGCTCGAACTCACAAACCACGAGATCATGACCTGAGCTGAAGTCGAATGCTTAACTGACTGAGCCACCCAGGCACCCCCAACTGCATCCTCATTAGTTGGTTAGTTAGTTCGTTCATTAGTTAGAGTTTTTGGCAAGTTGACACTCCTCTTTATCACAATTCTTCTCCATTTGATTTTTTTAAGTCTAATTTCCTGAACCTAAAGTCAGTTAATATTTGATTTTGTCTCACTTATATACCAGTCACTAGGTTAAACTACAGAATAATCACAACAAATGCAAAAGTTTCTTATTACAGCCAGTGTTTCCACAAACCTTGGCACCCTTCTTCACTATTTCCTTGTGTCTTTCCAATACCCCTTCCATAGCTGGGGGAACAGAATTCTTTCCCAGTCCCCACACTAACCCAACCCGGTTCCATCTCATCACTCTCAGGATTCTGTCTTTCCGACCATACCACAGAGAAATTAAAAGCCTCAACATAAATAAATTAAACCACTCACCTCTCTGACCACACATACCTACAAACCTGTAGCAATCTATCCTTTCCTCACAGGGAAGAGTTGTCTTTAAAAAAAAATTGGGACGCCTGGGTGGCTCAGTCGGTTAAGCATCCGACTTCCGCTCAGGTTATGATCTCGCGGTCCGTGAGTTCGAGCCCCGTGTCGGGCTCTGTGCTGACGGCTCAGAGCCTGGAGCCTGTTTCAGATTCTGTGTGTGTGTGTCTCTCTCTCTGACCCTCCCCTGTTCATGCTCTGTCTCTGTCTCAAAAATAAATAAACATTAAAAAAAAAATTTTTAAATAAAAAAAATTGTCTTAGCTATAATAAGGGTATTCCCTGTGCTCAAAACTTCACATACTTCTTCTCTGGTTATTTCTCTAACAATTATAACTTCTTTTCTCCCTTTATCTTCCCTATCTCCTATACTATTGGTTTTCTTTCTAATAAAAGAATAAATATATTTATCATCTTACCCTTCACTCTAAGCTTCTCCATGTAGTGTGCTTTTCATCTCTTCGATGAATCTGTTCTGCACAATTCAAAACCACCTTTCAATGGCCAAACTTACTGATTTTGCTTTTGGTTATCTTGCTTGATCTCTCAGTCATAATTAAAACTATGGATACTCTTGAAGATGTATTCTCCCTTGCTTTCTCTTATTCCTTTTTTTTCTCTAATGACATCCTTTCCTTTATCATCTTTTTCCTTCTGCTCATCATTTAATATTGACATTTCCCTCACTTCTTCACTTTCTGAGTCTACACTCTCTGCATGACCTCATTTCTTCTGACTTTGGCTATCATTTAACTGTTGATGACTTCTAAATCTCCATAAGCAACTGAGGCTTTTTTTTTTTTCAGAGTTCTGATTTACACATCAAACATCTTACAGGACCTCACTGACAATTTCCTTACATATATAATAGAAATAATGATGATGATGGTAGTATAAGTTTTCAGAACAACTTGGTTTGAATCTGAGTTCTATGAATTAATATATAGATCTTCTTGAGTAAGTAATTTCAGTTACACAAACCTCAGTTTCCACATCTATAAAATGAGGATATTAGTATCTAATTTCTCTGTTTGCTGTAAGAATTAAATGTAATAACTTATATAAACAGTTATTATTTGGTATATGACAAGTATTAATTATCTGTAATAATAACAAATAAATATTACTTAACGCACAAATATGAACCACTCTACACACATTTTCTCATTTAACTTTCAATTTAGGACAACAAAAATTGAAACTATTATACTCCTCTGTTTTTTCCGTAATTTATTTTCTACATAAATACTCCCTTTCTTTCTTATATTGACACAAATACTAAGACAGTCTCTCAGGCTGAAAAGGGGAGACATTTCTCTCCCTTCCTTTCCTTTCTACCTACTAGACAGGTGAAATAGTCACTAGATTGTATCTCAGATCTCAAATTTCTCTCCTCCTCTCTATTCCCAGTTATCATCAACCTATTTTCTGACCCTATACTTTCTATTTGTTATACTTCTATGATCTCTCTGCCTCCTGTATTGCTCTTTCAAAAAACAGAATAGAAGAGGGGCACCTGGGTGGCTCCATTGGTTAAGTGCCCAACTCTTGATTTTGGCCCAGGTCATGATCTCACAGTTCATTAGTTTGGGTTCTGTGCTGGCAGTGCAGAGGCTGTTTGGGATTCTCTCTCTCTTCCTCTTTCTCTGCCCCTCCCCTGCTCATGCTCTCTCTCTCATTCTCTCTCATTCTCTCTTTCTCTCTCTCTCTCTCAAGATAAATTTTTAAAAATAGAATAGAATAATCGATAGAAAGTGACAATCGTATCATTTTCAATTCCCCCATTAAATCAATTCAGTGATTCTCCGTTGCTTATAGACTGAAGTCCAAATGCCTGATCAAATCCTACAGCATCTCTACCTGACCGCGGCTGTCTGAAAGGCCATCCTTCCATCCTTCCCCATCCATCTTTCCCCTTCCATCCTAACTGCTAATTCATATCTCTGCTATACCCAAAGGTACAGGAATCTGTGTCTTTGCCTGTGCCATTTCCTCTGTCGAAGTTCATTTCTGCCTTAACATCTAGATAAACTCCTAGTCATCCTTCAGTATTCTCCTCTGACACTTCTTCACCCAATCTTTCTAGAAGTCTACTAAGCTAAGCTGTTATTTTCCATCTCTCTGTTTCTCTAGGTTTTATACCTACCACTATTAACACATATTTTCTGTCATACAATATATCTTTACTTTCAAGTCGCTGTTTTTTTCTAGTTTATGAATTCTTAAGACAAAGATTATCAGTGACTTTATCCCCATCTCTTGACACAGATAACATTTTCAATAAATATCTATTTAAGAAATCAATAAGCGTATATCCCATGCACATATTACCACACATTTTATACATATTTTTACTTATATTCCCAAACAGAAACACTTATACAACCAGGAACCATAAAGCATGAAAGTAGGAAAAATAAGGCATGTTCACCTAGGCTTGGAGTAGGTAAAGTTGCACAAATAATGTTTTTTTTTTCTTCCTACCTTGAACTCAAGAAGAAAATTACCAGTTGGCTACTTTACCTTCTGCATGAGATCAGGGTAAAGTATGTACACTGTGACAGAGATGATAGAGCAAAGTATTGGGTCTTTTGGTAACAAAAGTCCTCAAAAGCTGTCATATTCATCTCAGTTTCTAGATCCAGAGATTTTCAAAATCAAAATACCAGGTTTCCATGTAGGCTTCTGCCTGTGGCAATGGGAAAAGTACAAGGGGATGGAAGCAGAGTCAGCAAAGGGCAGAGAAGTATCGGCCAGGGTCCAGTTGTTACAAAATGAGGTCAATGTAGAAGGTTATTACCCTAGATATTTTAGTGTAAAAGCCCTATTTTTTTCTACTGTACACAATCTGATCCCTGCACGTACATGCTTTATACCTCAAATCAGTCATTTCTAAGAGGCTTACCTTGCTTGCAATGGGCAGTGTTTGGACCTTAGCCAGAGTGTGGTGAGTTTTAACTAGGCATGCTCTGATTAGCTTATTAAATGACATCTGATGCCACTTCCACTATAACTGAAGCCTTGCAGAACGGGGTGCAGGCGGGGGTTTCTGCTGACTCTGCAGAAGGGGCCCATTGCACCGGTGTTAGGCACACTTGCCCAAGAAAGGCAGAGCCAGCAGGGTGCAGGGTGAAGGGACATGTTGTAAGCAAGTTAGGCAGTCAGTGGTGGCTGTGCTGTTATTGAAGTTTATTTATGCTGGGGGTGGGGAGGGACATGGTGCCAGCCAGCTCCTTTGTCCCCAAAGAGGGGTCTCTGTGCTATCTTCTCTCAAAGAACTTCCAGAAGAGTGAATAATTTCCCCTCATGTGTCCCCTAATGTTCCTCAAATCATGTTTCATGCTGTCTGTCTCCAGGTTTCTTGACTGCCTGGACCAGCACAGTGTACTTTGGGCTCTATCCTAAGCCAAGCCTTCTGACTTTTAAAACTCTAAACTTTAGGAATGTGCTGTGGTGGGGGCCTGCCTTGGTCTTCTGGGGGAGTGTCTCTCTGTGCTGGGACATAGGCAGTTTTGGCCAAGAACAACAGCTGCACCTGAGCGCAAAGGTGTAGGATTTGGAGCAAAACCATCTAAGGAGCCAGTGTCTGGGTTAACCACCCTCAGCAGGCATCTCTGCTCCTATGCTGAAGGTAGGGAAGGGAAATGGTGCTCACTGGCTCTGTTTTCCTTAAAGTGGCATCTCTGCAAATGCCACCTCTCACAGATGCGCTCCAAGAAGATCCAACAGTCTCTCCTGGTGTGCCTTAGGTGATCCTCAGATTGCATCATCTACCCCCGAGGTTGCTTGCCTGCCTTCTCTCCAGGAGTAGGGCAATGCCCTCAGGTCTCTCTTCCAGTCACGCATGCCAACCTCTAAAGCTCCAGTCTTTGAGCCCCACTGGTTGCAAAAGTACAAAAATCAGCTCCTCTTGTTTTTCCAGCCAATGGCTTTGGGGAAGTTTTCTTGGGCATATCTCTGTGCACCCCACTCTCTCTGGTCTCTCTGCAATCAGGGCTCGTTCCCCTCCGCAGTACCCACAATCCATGTCTCCCCCAAGTCATATCTCTGCACTTCCTACCTTCCTCAGTGTTGCCTCTTCTCTCCCTCTAGTTATGGAGTTTGTTCTGTCAATCCTCAGGTTGATTTCTTGGATATTCAGAATGATTTGATAATTATCTAGCTGTGTTCAAGGGACAAGACAAGCCAAGGATCCTCCTACTACACTGCCTTCTTAACTCCCCTGAAACTATTTCTTTTCCTAATGCTTAATCATTAGTGCAAAGGAATACCACTGATTTCTGTAAACTGATTTTGTAACCTGCCACTTAACTAAAATCAGTCATTAGTTCCAATACCTTTTCAATTGACTCATTGGGATTTCTACATACAAGATCATATTATCACCAAACAGCAACTATGTCACTTCCTCCTTCTTGATTTGGATGCCTTTTATTCCTTGTTTTGCCCAACTGCTGTAGCTAGGAATTCTAGTACTATATTGAATAGGAGTACTGAGAGTAGGCAATCTTGTCTCCAGAGCTGAAAAAAACATTGCAATTCTTTTCCATTGATTATGTTAGCAGTGGATTTATTGCATATGGCTTTTATTATGTTGAGGTATGTTACTTTGATACCCAATCTGTTAAGGATTTTTACTATGAAAAGATATTGTATTTTATCAAATGCTTTTCTGCATCTATTGAGATAAATGTGAGTCACATAAATGTGAGATTTTTGCTTCTCATTTTATTGATGTGAAAATGTGATTAGTTATTGATGTGATTAATGATTTACATATGTTGGACCATCCTCACATCCCAGGGATAAGTCCCACTTGTTCATGGTGTATAATCCTTTTAATGTGTTAAGTTTGGTTCCCTAATATTTTATTGAGAATTTTTTCATCTATATCAGAAATACTGGTCTATAGTTTCCTTGTGATATGCTCATCTGGTTTTGGTATCAAGGTAATGTTGGTTTTGTAGAATAAGTTCAGAAGTGTTCCCTCTTCCTCAATATTTTGAAAGAGTTTGAGAAGTGGTGTCAATTCTAGAAATGTTCAGAATGCTCTAGGGAAACTGGTCCAGGAGTTTTAGTGTGGGGAGGGTTTTTTTGATTACTATCTCAATCTCTTGACTGGTATGGATGGGTCTTTTCAAATTTTCCATTTCTGGGGTGCCTGGGTGGTTCAGTCGGTTAGGTGTCTGACTTTGGCTCAGGTCAGGATCTCAGGGTTCATGGGTTCGAACCCCACATCAGGCTCTGTGCTGACAGCTCAGAGCCTGGAGATTGCTTCAGATTCTGTGTCTCCCTCTCTCTCTGCCCCTCCCCAACTCGTGTTCTGTTTCTCTTTTTCAGAGATGAATAAACATTAAATTTTTTTTAATTTTCTATTTCTTCCTGATTCAGTCTTGGTAGGTTGTGTGTTTCTAGAAATGTATTCATTTCTTCTAGGTTATGTAATTTGTTGGTATGTAATTTTACAGGAGTCTAATTATTCTCTATATTTCTATAGTATCAATTGTAATGTCTCCTCTTTCATTTCTAACTTTATTTATTTGGGTCTTCTTTTGTTCTTAGTCTAGTTGAAGGTTTGCCAATTTTATCTTTTTGAAGAAGCAGTTTTTAGTTTCATTCATCTTTTCTATTATTTTCTGGTATCTATTTCATTTACTTCCACTGATTTTTATTATTTCCTTCCTTCTGCTAAATTTGGGCTTAATTTGCTTCTCTTTTTCTAGTTCCTTGAGGTGTAATGTTAGGTGTTTATTTGAGATATTTATAATAATGTCTTAATATATTCATTTATTACTGTAAACTTGCCTTTCAGAACTACTTTTGTTGCATTCCACTGATTTTTTTTAAGCAAAACAACCAACAAAAAGAAAAGTGAAACAGTTTTTCATAAATTCAGGCCCCCTGACACAGAGGGAGACAGAGTCTGGGCTGGAGGTTAATCACCATCCTACCAGACTCAAGGAAGGAACCTACTAAGAACATACTAACACATACTAAGAACACAAATATGAATCTGGCGTTGTCACTGTTCTGATAAGCAGCTACAGAGGCAGAATATTATCTACACAAAAAAGGAACTTAGGTTAAAAAAATACTGTTTGAAAGTATTATTGCAATAAGGAGAAGGAAACTTGCAATAAGGAAAACAATCTAACCACAGAGGTGCAAGAATCTCAAAGGTCAGGCAGAAAGGAATTTTCTTCAATGGGGAAATGTCAACAAGGCTAGAAAAAACAGGCTATAGAGGGAGTGGAATAATCCAGTAATGTTTTTCCCTGATTAAGTAGTTGTGTGCTGAATCAAGATAAGAGTTGATCAAAGTTCAGAGCCCTGGAGAAAGGAGAGAAGCTTAACTAATGTTTAGTTAAATTACAAACAATTTACTTAGATTGATCAGTGTGGACAAACAGCTCAGCTAACCTTTTATGAGACAAAAATGGGAATTTAAAGGGTCCATGTCTGTCCTCATTATTAGTAAGTTAAAAAGGGAGACCTCCATCCATGAGTCTTAACTAAGTCATACAGAGAAGAGTGGTTCTTTGCAGTAAGCCTTTACCAGAACACATTTCCAGAAGGACTCAGAAAAAATTTAATATTGTTATTATGATTCATGTAAGCATCAGATGCTATTGTAAACTCAGCCTAGGTATTAACTCAACCTAGAAGTATAATGGAAGTCTTCACAAATAAGGAGAACCTTGAACTGGGTCAGGAGCATAGAGTCCTGGGCAGAGAAGATGGGGAAGGGTTCATGTAAATAACGATGTAGGGGAGGGAAAATTTTCTCTTCTTTCCTTCCAGTTTTAGAATTGTTGGCTGGTCTAATAATTAAATTGACACAAGACAGATTAACAGAGGAAAACCAAATTTAATTATGTATATACAGGAGTTCCACAAAGACATGAAGACTCAAAGCAATCAGGAAATTAAAGCTATTGAGCTAATGAGAAGGAATTAGGGGCCTAGGGTTTCAAAGGGAAGGAAGACAACTCACAGGAATATGACAACAAATGTTTGGTAAACAATGCTTGCCATGCAATGCAGATAAGTCTTTCTGATATAAAAAGTTATTTCTGATAATAGCTCTCTTTCTGGGACAAATCCCCTATTTAAATTCTCTAAGCAATTAAGAAACAGGTAAAAAGCTTTTTCTGGAATCTACTGGTTCTTAATTGCCTTCAGCTCAAAACAATCCACATGCCAAAGTGGCACATTTTGGGGTGGCATATTCTACTCCCCTTCAGTCGTGCCTTTGAAACTTCCCCAAGAAGTCTCACAGTCCAGAAATTGAGTTGGTAGATTGCTCCATTTCCCTGAACCAGTCTCTTAGTTCTGACAATGGATCACTTTCATTAAACCCATTTCAGGAGACAGTAGGCTCCCAAAATTAGGCTTATATTGTATAAGCAATCCAATATTTAATGAGGCATTTCTGTGGAAACAAAACGGAAACAATGGTTGATTGGAATCGACTATAATTCCAGTTTCTGAGGTGTGAAGGCAGCCAGTGAAGAACATTTCTAGATGTCAGGCTCAAAACATCTTCAAATGGAGTGAGGGCAGGCTGTGGCAGTCTGCCAGGTTTTCCTGGTTTATAATTTGAAGGTCTCTGATGGTCTTTCTGAATGGCCCACACAGCAACCAGAATGGAATTACCTATACATGAGTGGTTGGGGTGATCTCTTAGAAGTTTATATCAAGTTGTCCAACTTAACCTTGCAGAGCCTCTAGAAAAGGGTAGTTTCTCAATGATTCCAAGGCAGGAATGTGAGAGAAAATTGGAAATGTTAGTTTAGAGAGCTGTAGCCAAATATTGAAGGAAACTAGAAGAATTCAGAGTCCAGTCCAGTTTACAGGTAGAAAACAGAACCTCAAAGACAACTAACAGAACTAGAATCTGATACCCACCAGGGTGCACTATGGTTTTTGCTAAAACGTAATTTCTCTCTCTCCAGGCACCCCTGTTTCTATCAGAAATAACCAAAGTAAAACTAATTTGTTTGCACAATAAGTCTAGTCTCATTAAGTTAACCTGATTACTTACGTAAATGCAGCAAGAATAGTAATTAACCATATAGGATCTTCTAGGTCTGCTTTGCTAGAACTTTTCATAAAGAATCTCAGACTAGACTTTTAAAAGCCTCTCAAGGCTAGGAAGCCAAGCCAAGTGCTAGCCATTAGACTTTACCTGTAATACCTATAGATTTGGGTGAATTCCTCTCTTGTCAAACTATCTTAAATAACCTGAGGTTCCTGGGACTGCCAGGAAGCGAATTTCCTTACTTACCTGCTAAAGCTTCTGGGAACCATGTAAGCAGGTACTAGGCCAATGTTTATTGGTTCCATAAAGTCAACCTTAGTTCCTTAAAGCTGTGTGGTCATATCTGGGTCTATTACATATCTGAGTATTACATCTCTCCCAAAGATGACATTCCAATCAAAGCCTTGGTAATATAACTAATGTTTCCAATTGTGTCTTGTTATAAGAAGAACAGATTCTTTTTTTTTTTAAGTTTTAGATTTTAATTCCAGTGTAGTTTACACACAGTGTTATATTAGCTTCAAGTGTATGATATAGTTATTCAACAATTCTATATATTACTCAGTGCTCATCATGTTAAGTGTATTCTTTAATCCCCATCACCTCTTTTACTCATCCTCCTACCCACTTCCCCTCTGATAAACATCAGTTTGAAGGACAATAGATTCTTATTAAACTTAAGCATAACTATATTGCCATGAAATAAGAATACTTAAGAGTATACTTAACACCATATTGAAAGCTTCTAAATTCTGAAGGTATCAGAAAGAGAGAAAAAGATAAATGTTTCACCTTTGTTCACAAAGGTATATTTTACCAAACTGCTGGTAGCTTGGGAGAAAAGAGAAAAGGGTTTCCTTAAATCTGGGAAAACAAAACACAAAGAACCAATGTTTCCAACCAAAAAAAAAAAAAAATCATAAAGTTATAACTATCCTCATCAGTTCTTCAGTTCCATGTAATTAATTCTTATTGATCTTGATCTTTTGTTAGCAGTTTCATAAGTCATTAGTTTCTGCATTAGAGCTCTACAAATTCACACCCAATTTACTGGTATGATCTGAAAGGTTTCAGAGACCTGTACTTGTTAGAGTCGTTTCCATTAGTCTCCTTGAAGATGAACCGCTTTTACAGGAACATGTTGCAAAGCATTAGAATAAAACAGTAAGTGTCTGTAAATGACAAAAGACTAAGAATGGCTATGGTTAGGGATGCCTGGGTGGCTCAGTCAGATGAGTGTCCAACAGTTCATGGGTTCAAGCCCTGCGGTGCAGAGCCTGCTTGGGATTCTCTCTCTCTCCCTCTCTCTCCACCCCTCCTGTGCTCTCTCTCTCTCTCTCTCTCTCAAAATAAATAAATAAACTTAAAAAGAAAAATAAATGGCTATGGTTAAAGATCTGATGAGAGTTCATTATAATGCAATTGAAAAGGAAACCTGGTTATTTCTGTGGCATACACCTTAAGATGATAACTGGGAAAGGAAGACAGAAAAGATAGCCAACTAGGAGAATCCTGGGTTCACCTCCTCCTAAAGACACAACAAGGCAACAACTATAGTATTGCAACTCACTCTGAAAATGATCTGAAGACTGGCGAACAGATCTTCCATAGCTAGGCATAGAGAGAAGGCCACTTTGGCCTTCTTTGGGATAGAGATGCAATCAGGTACCAAACTCTGAGTGGGACTACCTGCAAACAGGAGCAATATCATAAGCATGGAGGAGCAAGGTGATAAAAATCCCATACCGGGCACCCCAGCCCTGGAGACCCTCACTTGGAAGGTATGTCCCCATAACAACTGACTTTGAAAAATAGTGGGGATCAACTCCAGGAGGGCCAGGGGGTGAAAGAAAATTGAAGAGGAGGCTCCTGGGTCGCCCAGTCGAACATCTGACCCTTGATTTCAGCTCAGGTTTTTTTTTTTTTTTAGTGTTTATTTATTTTTGAAGAAAAGAGAGACAGAGCGTGAGTGGGGGAGGGGTAGAGAGAGAGGGAGATACAGAATCTAAAATGGGCTCCAGGGTCAGAGCGGTCAGCGCAGAGCCCGATGTGGGGCTTGAACTCACAAGCCGCAAGATCATGACTTGAGCTGAAGTTGGTCACTCAACCAACTGAGCTACCCAGGCACCCCAATCTCAGCTCAGGTCTTGATCTCAGGGTCATGAGTTCAAGTCCTGTATTGGGCTCCATGCTGGATGTGAAGCCTACTTTTAAAAAAATTACTTTAAATATAAATGGACTAAATGCTCCCATTAAAATATATAGGGTAGCAAATGGATAAAAAATAAGATGTATCTAATGTTGCTTAAAGACTCATTTCAGACCTAAAGATACATACAGGGATGGAAAAAGGCATTCCATGCAAATGGAAATGAAAAAGGTGGGGTGGCAATAGTCAGATTACATACACATTAAAACAAAGACCATAACAAGAGACAAAAAAAGGTAACTACATATGATAAAGGGATCAATCCAACAAAGGGATACAACAATTATAAATATCTATATACCCAACATAGGAGTACCTAAATATATAAAGCAAATGTTAACAATCATAAAGAGAGAAATTTACAATAACACAGTAATAGTAGGGGCATTTAACAACCACTTACATAACAGGGGATAGATCATCCAGATACAAAATCAGTAAAAAAAAAAAAAATATATAGTGGCCTTGAACAACACCTTATACCAGATGGACTTAACAGATACATAGAGAACATTCCACCCAAAAACAGCAGAATGCACATTCTTTTCAAGTGCACATGGAATGTTTTCCAAAATAGATCACATAATATGTCACAAGTCTCAATAAATTTAAAATTAAAATCATATCAAACATCTGTTCTAAACACAGTGGTTTGAAACTAAAAATCAATTACAACGAAAAAACCTAGAAGAAACATAAAGTGGAGGCTAAATAACCTGTTACTACACAATCAATGGATTAATGTAGAAATCAAAGAGAAAATTTATAAAATTGTTGGAGACAAATGAAAATGAAAACACTATCATTCAAAATCTTTGGGATACAGCAAAAGCAGTTGTAAGAGGAAAGTTTATAGCAATAAAGGCCCACTTCAAGAAATGAAGAAAAACTCAATCTATCCATTCACATAGAGGAACTAAAAAAGAATGACAAACAAAGCCTAAATTTAGTAGAAGGAAGGAAATAACAAAGGTTAGAGAGGAAATAAATGAGAAATTTTTTAAAAAATTAGAAAAGATCAAAAGCTGATTTTTCAAAAGAGTTAATTCTTTGAAAAGATAAACCAAGAACTGATTCTTTGAAAGATAAACAAAATGTATAAACCTTTAGCCAGACTAATCAAGAAATAAAGAGAACTCAAATAAACAGTATCAGAAATAAAAAAGGAGACGTTACAACGAACACCATATAAATACAAAAAATTGTAAGAGATTACTATGAAAAAGTATATAACAACAAATTGGATAATCTAGAAAAAATAAATTCAGGGAAACATACATCTTCCAAGACTGAACCAGGAAGAAACAGAAAATATGAACAGACCCATTACTAGTAGCAAATCTGAACTGATAATAAACAAATAAAACAAACAAACAAACAAATGTCAGCACAAACTAAAGTCAGGATCAGATGGTTTCACAGGTGAACTCTACCAAACATGTAAAGAAGAGTTAATACAAAAAAAAAAAAAAAAAAAAGAAGAGTTAATACATAACCTTTCTCAAAACTATTCTAAAATAGAAGAGAAAGGAATGCTACAAAATTCATTCTATGAGGCCACCATGACCTTGATACCAAGAAAAACAAAAGCATTATGGAAGGAAGGAAGGAAGGAAGGAAGGAAGGAAGGAAGGAAGGAAGGAAGGAAGGAAGGAAAAATGAAAAAGAAAGAAAGAAAGAAAGAAAGAAAGAAAGAAAGAAAGAAAGAAAGAGAGAGAAAGAAAGAAAGAAAGAAAGAAAGAAAGAAAGAAAGAAAGAAAGAAAGAAAGAAAGAAAGAAAGAAAGAAAGAAAATTACAGACCATTATCCCTGATGAACATGGATGCAAAAATCCTCAACAAAATATTAGCAAACCGGGGTGCCTGGGTGGCTCAGTCAGTTAAGTGTCTGACTTCAGCTTAGGTCACAATCTCATAGCTCGTGGGTTCAAGCCCCACGTTGGGCTCTGTGCTGACAGCTTAGAGCCTGGAGCCTGCTTTGGATTCTGTGTCTCCCTCTCTCTCTACTCCTTCCCCATTCACGTTTTGTCTGTCTGTCTGTCTCTCTCTCAAAAACAAATAAACATTAAAAAAAATTTTTTTAAACATTAGCAAACCAAATTCAACAATACATTAAAGAAATAGTTCACCACAATCAAGTGGGATTTATTCCAGAAATGCAAGCATGGCTCAATATACACAAATCAATCAGTGTGATACTCCACATTAACAAAATGAAGAATAAAAATCATATGATCCTCTCAATAGATGCAGAAAAAGCACTTGATAAAATTCAGCATCTATTCATGAGAAAAATTCTGAACAAAGTGGGTATAGAGAGAACATATCTCAAAAACACAATAAAGGCCATATATAAGAAAACACAGCTTAACATCATACTCAATGATGAAAAGCTGGAAGTTCTTTCTCCTTAGATCAGGAACAAGACAAGGATGTCCACTCACCACATTTATTCATTATAGTACTGGAAGTCCTAGCCATAGCAATCAGAAGAAAAAAATGAAAGGCATCCAAAATAGTAAGGAAAAAGTAATACTGTCACTATTTGCAGATGACATGATACTATATGTAGAAAATCCTAAAGGCTCCGCCAAAAAACTATTAGAACCAATAAATGAATTCAATGAAGTTGTAGAAAACAAAATCAACATAGAGAAATCTGCTGTAATACAACTACCGAAAGAGCAGAGAGGGAAATTAAGAAAACAGTCCCATTTACAATTGTATCAAAAAGAATAAAATACAGTACTTAGAAATAAATTATCCAAAGAGGTAAAATATCTACTCTGAAAAATACCTAAGACATTGATTAAAGAAATCGAAGACAACACAAATGGAAATACATACCATGCTCACAGATTGAAAGAATTAATGTTGTTAAAATGTTCATACCACCCAAAGCAACCTACAGATTCAATGACATCTCTTTCAAAATACCACAAGTATTTGTCACAGAACTAGAACCAAAAAAAATCCTAAAATTTGTATGGAACCACAAACAGACGCCAAGTAATCAAAGCAATATTAAGGGGAAAAAAAGCTAAAAGTATCACACTCCCAGATTTAAAAAATTGAGATATAATTGACATATAACATTATATTAGTATCAGTTGCATATGATTCAATATATGTATGTATTAAAACATGATCACAACCATAAGTCTACCTAACATTGCATCACCATATATAGTTATAATTTTTTTCTTGCAATGAAAACTTTTAAGGTATACTCTCTTAACAACTTTCAAATATATAATACAGCATTATCAACTATATATCTATATAGTTGATATATATATCAACTATATATCTATATAGTTGATATATATATCAACTATATATATATATATATATATATATATATATATATATATATATATCACCATATTATACATACTTTGCATACCCAGGACTCATTCATTTTATAACTGGAAGATTGTACCTCTTGGCCCCCTTCACCCTTTTGTCCATCCCCCACCCCACCCCCACCTTTGGCAACCACCAATCTGTTCTTTGTATCTATGAGTTCAGTTCTTTGTTTTTTAATTTCCACATATAAGTGAGATCATAAATACCTGTCTTTCTCTATCTTAATTCATTTAACCTAATGCCCTCAGGGTCCATCCATGTTGCTGCATACGGCAGGATTTCCTTCTTTTTTATAGCTGAATAATATTCTATTATGTATATACCAGACATTCTTTATCCATCCATCCATCACTGGAGACTTGGTCGTTTCCATATTTTGCTGCAATGAACATAATGGCATAGATCTTTTGGAGTTAGTATTTTCCCTTGGATAAACACACAGAAGTGGGATTGCTGGATCATTAAATTTTATAGAACCTGGAATAGGATGGACACTGCAAAAAGAGCCTAAAGCAACTCATAATGAGCAGTAGGGACACAATTCCTGAAATACATATTCTCTAACCACATGATTGAATGTAACCTCAAGTTACTTTCCCTCCTATTACCTGCTTATTTCTTTCTTAGCACTTAAAAAAATCTGAAGTTATTTTGCCTATTCAAGCCTTTACAAATTTGTGGTCTGCTTCCTTCACCTAGAATGTAAACTCCACAAAGGAGTCTTATTCATCAATCAACCCACAGCACCAGAACATTTCCAGGCATACTGAAAAACCTCAATAAATATTTGTGGAATAGATGCTGGGATTTTAAACATATCTTTGCTAAGCCTCTGATCCATGGTACTTATATGATCTAGTTCACTTAAAGGCACATTATCATGATGGGTAGGAGAGGAGAGATAGTCAACAAAGAGAAGGTCCCTAGACAGGACTGAGCAGGATGAATACACTGGAGATACACCCTAGACTGGGTAATTGGAATGTATCAATACGGCTTAAGAAGAATTTTTCCAAAAAATTGTGAGGGCAGAAGTGAGACTAAATAATAAGTGCATGGGATGCACTCATCAGTTTATGTCATCAACAAATATTTATTGAGCCAGAAGTGCTAAGCTTCAAGTTTCCTTCCTATTTTTCTTTAAGAAATCTATCATTAAAAAGAAAATGAGGAAGCTAAAAGCTTGTGGAAGAGGCAGGATCCAATTTTCATTTAAATGGAATGGAAAAATGGTTTTCTTGTCCAAAGCAAAGCAACCATGAATGTAAGATACTCAAGATATTGTACACTCCAGATATAAAAATCAAGACTGAAACAGAGATAAGTATGAGCAGGATTTAGAGGACAGAAATTTTTTATGTCAACTTTATTGAGAAATAATTTGTGCACAATAAAATGCATCCTTCCATATTTTGATGAATTTTACCAACTTGAAACCACTGAAACCTTGAAACCATTCCTACAATCAATGCACAAAAAACATTTTCATCCTCCTAAAAGATTCTCAGTGCTCCTTTGCAGTCCATCCTTCCCTCTGTCCCACCCCTAGGAAACCACTGATTTTAGTTACTATAAATTATTTCGATATACATATATATTTTATATATTTTTATATATTTTTATATTTATACTTATGTGTAATACATTATGTATTATATATATGGAATAATACATTATGTATTATTTTGTTGATGGCTTCTTTTGCCCAGCCTAATTTTTTTTTTTTACTTTTTCAAGTTTATTTATTTATGTTTAAGGTTGTTTTTTTTTTTCTGAGAGAGAGAGAGAATGAAAGAGCACACAAGCAGGGCAGGGACAGAGAGACAGAGAGAGAGAGAGAGAGAGAGAGAGAGAGAATCCCAAGCAGGCTCCATAATACCAGTATAGAGCCCGATGTGGGGCTTGAACCTACCAACCATAAGATCATGACCTGAGCCAAAGTCAAGAGCTGGATACTTAATCAACTGAGCCACTCTGGCAACCCTATTTATTTATCTTGAGAGAGAGAGAGAGAAAACAAACGAGTGGGGGAGGGGCAGAAAAAGACAGAGAGAGAAATTTAAGTAGGCTCTGCACTGACTGAATGGAGCACAACACAGGGCTTGATCTCATGAACTATGAGATCATGACCTGAGCCAGAATCAAGAGTCAGATATGTAACAGACTGAGCAACCCAGGCACCCCCCCCAGCATAATTTTTAAATTCAATCATGTTGTTGCAAGTATAAGTAATTATTCAATTGTATTGTTGAGTAGCATTTCATTGCATATCATATTGTGTTTCTCTATTTACCTACTGACTGACATTTTAGGGTATTTCCAGTTTGGGGCTATTACGAAAAAAGCTGCTATGAAGTCTATACAAAAATCTTTGTATGAACATAGATTTTTACTTCTCTTAAATGCATACCTATGAAATTTCATTGTTGTGTGGCAGGTGCATATGTAACCTCTTATGAAATTTCCAAACAATTTTCTAAAATAGTTACCACCAACAGTAATGAGAATTCTAGTTGCTCTATATCTCCTTGACACTGGATATTGTCAGTCTTTTTAATTTTAACCATTCTAATGAGGAGTACTACCTTATTGCAGTTTTAGTTTGCCTTTCCTTGATGACTGATGTTGACCAATTTTTCATTTACTTATTGAACATTAAATGTATTATTTTGTTAACTGTTCAAGATTTTGGCCCATCTTAATTACATTCTCTTACATACTGTTGAGCTGAAAGAGTCTTTATATAATCTGGATACCAGTCCTTTGTCATACATATACATTGCAAACATTTTCTTCCATTCTTTGGTTTGCCTTTTTTCCATTTTTAAATTGAGGTATAATTGACATGACATTATAGCCTTTTAATTTTCTTTTAATCTTTAATTTTTCTTGATCCTTTTAATGTGTTCTGAAATTCAGTTTGCTAATATCTTGTTGAGAATTTTTGCATCTATATTCATCAAAGATATTGGTCTATAGTATTCTTGTAGTGCCTTTATCTGGCTTTGGCATCAGAATAATGCTGACCTCATAAAATCAGTTTGACAGTATTCCTTCCTTTTCATTTTTTTTGGAAGAGTCTGAAAAGGTGTTAATTCTTCTTTAAATGTATGGTAGAATTTACCAGTCAAGACATTTGGTCCTGGGGTGTACTGTGTCTAGAGAGTTTGGTTATCAATACAATCTCCGTACTCATTGTTTGTGTGTTCAGAATTTTCTATTTCTCATTTATTTAGTCTTGGTGGTTGGTTTGTTTTTAAGAATATATTCATTTCTTCTCAGGTATCCAATTCATTGGCATATAAGTGTTCATCATAATCTCTTATGGTTCTTTGCATTACTGTGGTGTTAGGTTTAATGACTCCTTTTTTATTTCTGATTTTATTTACTTGAGTCTTTTTTTTCTTAGTTTAACTAAAGGCTTGTCGATTTTGTCTTTTTCATAAAACCAGCTGTTCATTTGATTGATTCTTCTACTATTTTTCTGCTAATTCATTTATTTCCACTCTGATCTTGTTATTTCCCTGCTTCTACTAATTTGGGGCTTTGTTTATTCTTTTCACAGTCCTTGAGGGGTAAAGGCAGGGTTTTTATTTGAGATTTTTATATTTCCTTAATATACCTATTTATAGCTATAAACCTCCCTCTCATAACTACTTTTGAAGCATTCCATAGGTTATGGTATGTTGTGTTCCTCTTCGATTCGTTTTGAGATATTTCTCTATTTCCCTTTCAATTTTTCTTTTGACTCATCAGATGTTCAGGAATGGGTTGGTTGATTTCCATATATGGAAATTTCCAACTCTCCTCTTATTGATTTCTAGTACCATACCATTGTGGTCAGAAAAGATACTGGATATAATTTTAATCTTAAATTTCCCAAGACTTGTTTTGTGTCCTATCATATGATGTATCCTGTTCCATGTACTCTTGAAAGGAATATGTTCTGCTGCTGTTGCATAGAATGTTCTATAAACGTTTGTTTGGTCCACTTGGTCTAATGTGTATTTCAAACCCACTGTTTCCTGGTGGATTTTCTGTCTGGATAATCTACCCATTGCTGAAAGCAGGGTACTGATGTCCCATTATTATTGCATTATTGTCTATTTCTGCCTTCAGATATATTAGTATTGGCTTAATATATTTAGGTGCTCTGAGGTTGGGTGCTTATCTTTTTATGACGGTTATATATTCTTGATGAACAGACACTTTTATCATATATTATATATTTACCTTCTTTGTCTCTTGTTACCATTTTTTGTTTAAAGTCTATTTTGTCTGATATTAGTAAAGCTACCCCCACGTTCTTTTGGTTTCCACTTGCATGGAGTATCTTTTTCCATCTCTTCACTTTGAACCTATGTGTCTCCTTAAAGCTGAAGTGAATCTCTTGTAGGCATCATATAGTTGGGTCTTGTTTTTTAATCCATCCAGCCATTCTGTGCCTTTTGATTGGTGAGTTCAATGCATTTACATTAGGAATGTTACTGATATGTAAGGATCTACTAATGCCATCTTATTAATTGCTTTCTGTTTGCCTTATATTTCTATTGTTTCTTTTTCCTTCTGTTTCCGAGTACTTTGTAAATTTGTTGTTTTCTGTGGTGATATACTCTGTTTCCCCTTTAATCTTTTGCGAATCTACCCTATGTTTCTGATTTGTGGTTATGATGAGGCTTATACATCTCATAAATAAAAGTCTTTTATGTTGGTTGCAATTTAGTTTTCATTGCCTACAAAGGGTCCCCCCTTTTTCTTCCTTCTTTTACATTTTTAATACCATAATTTACCTCTATTTATAGTATATATTATTATAATAGCTATAGTTATTTTTAATATTCTTTTAACTCTTATAGCATTCAGTGGTAAACACATTATGTTAGAGAATTAGAGTTTTCTAAATATTTATCTTTACCAGTATGTTATATTTTTTATAAGTTTTCATGCCACTAATTAGAATTTTGTTTCAGCTTGAGGAACTCCTTTCAGTATTTCTTGCAAGGCAGGGCTAGTGGTGATGAAATCCCTCATTGCTGTTTGTCTGGGAAAGCCTTTATTTCTCCTTCATATAGAAAGGTTAACTGCCAGATAGAGTATTCTGTTTTATTTTTTTAATATTTTTAATATTTATTTATATTTCGGAAGACCACAAGTGGGGGAGAGACAGAAAGAGGGAGACAGAAGATCTGAAGCAGGCTCTGTGCTGACAGGCTGACAGCAGTGAGCCTGATATGGGGATCGATCTCATGAACCATGAGATCATGACCTGAGCCAAAGTTGGACACTCAACTTTGAGCCACTAGGTGCCCCAAGCATTCTTTTTTTTAAATTTATTTATTTAAATTAAAGTTAGTTAACATACAGTGTAGTATTGGTTTCAGAAGTAGAACCCAGTGATTCCTCTCTTACATAGAACACCTAGAGCACATCCCAACTAGCGCCCTGTTTAATGCCCATCACCCATTTAGCCCATTCTCCCCACCCATCTCCCTTCCAGCAACCCTCAGTTTGTTCTCTGCATTTAAGACTCTCTTATGGTTTGCCTCCCTCTCTGTTTTTATCTTATATTTCCTTCCCTTCCCCTACGTTCATCTGTTTTGTTTCTTAAATTCCACATATGAGGGAAATCATACAATATTTGTCTTTCTCTGACTTATTTTGATCAACATAATACACTCTAATTCCATGCATGATGTCGCAGATGACAAGATTTCATTCTTTTTGATCGTCAAGGAAAATTCCATTGTGTGTGTGTGTGTGTGTATGTATATATATGTACACACACACACACACACACACACACACACACACACATATATATACATATATATATCACACATCTTCTTTACCCATTCATCAGTTGATGGACATTTGGACTCTTTCCATAATTTGCTATAATTGATAGCACTGCTATAAACATTGGGGTGCATGTGTCCCTTCAAATCAGCACGTTTGTATCCTTTTGATAAATACCTAGCAGTGCAATCACTTGGTTGTAAGGTAGTTCCACTTTTAATTTTTTGAGGAAGCTCCATAATGTTTTCCAGAGTGGCTGCACCAGTTTGCATTCCCACCAATAGTGCAAAAGTGTTCCCTTTTCTCCACATCCTCGCCAACATCTGTTGTTTCCTGAGTTGTTAATCTAGCCATTCTGGCAGGTGTGAGGTGGTATCTCATTGTAGTCTTAATTTGTATTTCCCTGATGATGAGTGATGTTGAGCATCTTTTCATGCGTCTGTAAGCCATTTGGATGTCTTCTTTGGAAAAGTGTCTATTCATTTCTTCTGCCCATTTCTCCACTAGATCATTTGTTTTTTGGGTGTTCAGTTTGACAAGTTCTTTATAGATTTTGAATACTAACCCTTTATCTGATATGTCATTTGCAAGTATTTTCTCCCATTCCATTGGTTGCCTTTTAGTTTTGTTGATTGTTTCCTTCGTTATACAGAAGTCTGTGTCTTGATGAGGTTCCAATAGTTCATTTTTTCTTTTCTTTCTCTTGCCTCCAGAGACATGTCTAGTAAGAAGTTGCTGCAGCTGAGGTCAAAGAGGTTGCTGCCTGTTTTCTCCTCTAAGATTTTGGTGGTTTCCTATCTCATATTTAGGTCTTTCATCCATTTTGAGTTTATTTTTGTGCATGGTATAAGAAAGTGATCCTGTTTCACTCTTCTGCATGGTGCTGTCCAGTTTTCCCAGCACCATTTGCTGAAGAGACTTTTCCATTGGATATTCTTTCCTGCTCTGTTGAAGATTAGTTGGCCATACATTTGTGGGTCCATTTCTGGGTTCTCTATTTGGCTCCACTGCTCTATGTGTCTATTTTTGTGCCAATATCATACTGCCACTCTTGATGATTACAGCTTGAAGTCTGGAACTGTAATGCCTCCAGCTTTGGTTTTCTTTTTTGACATTACTTTGGCTAATGAGGGTCTTTTCTGGTTCCATACAAAGTTCAGAATTGTTTGTTCTAGTCCTGTGAAGAATACTGGTGTTGTTCTGATAGGGATTGCATTGAATGTGTACATTGCTTTGGGTAATATATACATTTTAACAATATTTGTTCTTCTACTACTGCATGAGCATGGAATGTTTTTCCACTTCTTTGTGTCTTCTTTAAGTTCTTTCATATGCTTTCTATAGTTTTCAGTGTACAGATCTCTTACCTCTCTGATTACGTTTATTCCTAGGTATTTAATGGGTTTTGGTGCAACTGTAAGTGGGATTGAATCCTTAATTTCTCTTTCTGCTGCTTCATTATTGGCATATAGAAATGTAACCAATTTCTGTATTTTGATTTTATGTTCTGCCACTAGCTGAATTCATGTATCAGCTCCAGCAGTTTTTTGATGGAGTCTTTTGGGTTTTCCACACAGAGTATGTCATTTGAGAAGAGTGAAAGTTTGACTTCTTCCTTGCCAATTCGGATGCCTTTTATTTCTTTTTGTTGTCTCATTGCTGAGGCTAGGACTTCCAGTACTATGTTAAACAACAGTGGTGAGAGTGGACATTCCTGACCTTAGGAGGAAAGCTCAGTTTTTCCCCATTGAAGATGATATTAGCTGTGGGTCTTTTGTATATGGCCTTTATGATCTCGAGGTATGATCCTTCTATCCCGAATTTCTTGAGGGTTTTTACCAAGAAAGGATGCTGTATTTTTGTCAAATGCTTTTTCTACATCTATTGAAAGGATCATATGGTTCTTATCCTTTCTTTTATTTATGTGTATCATATTGATTAATTTGCAAATATTGAACCAGTCCTGCATCCCAGAGTAAATCCCACTTAATCATGGTGAAGAACTCTTTTAATGCACTGTTGAATTCAATTTGCTAGTATCTTGATGAGGATTTTTGCATCCAGGTTCATCAGGTATTTGGCCTGTAATTCTCTTTTTTAGTGAGGTCTTTGTTTGGTTTTGGAATCAAGGTAAGGCTGGCTTCACAGAATGAGTTTGGAAGCTTTCCTTCCATTTCTTTTTTTTGGAACACTTTGAGAAGAATAGGTATTAAACTGTTCTTTAAATGTCTGGTAGGATTTCCCTGGGAAGCCATCTGGTCCATAACTCTTATTTTGGGGGCCACTTAGAGTATTCTTGATTAACAATTTTTTTCTTCCAACACTTCACATAGGTCATTCCAGTCTCTCCTGGCCGGTAGGGTTTCTTCTGAGAAATGCACTAATAGCCTAATGGGGGTTCCTTTGTAGACTACCATCATTTTTTCACTGGATTTTAGGAGTTGCTCTTTATCTTTGATTTTTGACAGTTTCGTTATAATGTGTCTTGGAGGTCTTTTTGCACTGAGATAATAGAGTAATCTCTTGGCTTCATAAACTTGGATGTCCAATTCTCTCCTCAGGTGTGGGAAGTTCTTGGCTATTATTCATTTAAATAAACTTTCTGCAACTTTCCCTCTTCTCCTTCTGGAATCCTTATTATTCTGATTTTTTTTTCTTTTTATAAAATCCTATGCATCATGCAGATTTCACTCTTTTCTCAATCTTTTTTCTTTAATCTCTACTCATTGGGTTATTTAATTTTCTTGTCCTCTAACTCACTTATTCTGTCTTTCACTTGTTCTACTATTGTGTACATGCTCTCTATTGCATTTTCCATTTCATTCATTAAGTTCCTCAGCTCTACTCTCTAGTCTGTTGAGGGTGTATCACCAGACCATCTCATCCACCAGGGAAGTAAAGCACGAGCACACGTACTAGGACTGAAAGATGGTGAACTATGTCTGGGAAGGGTGAAGCCAAAGGAAACTTGGTAGAGGTCTGTAGTGGTCCTGATGTGCAAATTGGTCATCTGACCTGTGTATAGGGGCAAAAGACTAATCGAACCACTTAGTAGCTGGTTCCCTCCAAAGTTTCCCTCGGGATAGCTGGCATGCTCACACACAAACCTACAAGTTTTATCTAGTAAAGTGAATGACTAGGGTCTTCAACCACAACTATTTCAACCTATTCTCAAACTTCAAATGGCTAAGAAGCCTGCCTTGCTAGCATGGAGCCGGGAGAGGAATGTAAGTGCCTAGTGGGCTACTTTTGGTAAGCAGAAGTAGTGCTACAAGATGAATCAAATGCTTGGTTAAGGTACCCAATGCCAAAACTGATTAGACCCCAGAAAAGATATTGGTTGATATAAACAGGATAATGTCAATGGAAGTTGGAACCCACTAAGAAGTATGTAAACACCCACTTGCTGAATGACCTAGCCCTGAAAATGTTGGGAGTGATAGGCCCATACACAGCCATGGCTGGCATTTGGTGATGCATGCAAGAAGGATGGAAGCAAGTGGGGGCAGGGAACATGGGTTCCCCCCAGGGCCACCACAGCCACTATGCCACAATGAGTAGGAAGGCCACTGTGGTGAGACTTGAAGCCTTGGGCATGGGCCCAGGTGGAGCTCCCACTGGTGCAGATCTTGGTGATAGTAGCAAATATTCAAATGAGAACTTTGAGGGCTAGGGGCACCTGCATGACTCATTGGTTGAGCTCCCAGCTCTTGATCTCAGCTCAGGTCATGATTTCATGGTTCGTGGGATCAAGCCCCATGTTGGGCTCTGAGCTGACAGTATGGAGCCTGCTTGTAATTTTCTCTCTCTGCCCCTCCCCTGCTCTCATGTATGCACATGTAAGCATGCTCTCTCGCTCTCTTTCAAAATAAATAAATTTTTTAAAAACTTAAAAAAAAAAGACTTTGAAGGCTGAAGTGGAGAAAGGTTCATGTGAACAGCAATTGAACATGGGTCAGTTGGTCCTGAGAGATGGGCAAGCGCCATTGTGAAAGAACAGGCAATTGCCTCCATTGTCTTCGGCCAATCAAAAGGGAGTCCATTCATATTTTTAAAAAATTCACCTAGAGGAGGATGGGGGCACAGTAGGAGGACCTCAGGCTTGTCTCATCCCAGGAATACAACTAGGTAACTATCAAATTATTCTAAATTCCCAAGAAACCAATCTGAAGATTGACAGAACAAACTCCATACCTAAAGGGGGAGAAGAAGCCACATCAAAGAAGGTAGGGAGTGTGGAGACATGGTTCAGGGGAGAAAAGGATCACAGGTGCTGTGGAGAGTAGGGAGCCATGGTTGTGGAGAAGGGTAAGAGAGGTCAGAACACACAAGGGAACACAAAAAGACAAGATTTCCACAAAGCCATAGGGTGAGAAAATGACAGGGCTGCTTTCTATACGTTCTTGCAACCAGTGAGTCTTAAAGCCCAAAGTTTTAAAGGTCAGCAGGCTGGACTGGGATAGAACCCTGAGGGCACTGCCCTGCTCCTGAAGAAAGGTCAGGCAAACAACCTAGGGGAAATGGCCTGGAAACAGTGACCTGAAGAATACCTGGGGCACACAAGGAGGGAGATTATTTCCTCTCCTTGGGGCACATCCCTAAAGGCAACATTCATGAAGAAGCCTCTACAGGGACAAAGGAGCTGGCTGGCACCATTTCCCTCCTCCACCCCTCAGCATAAGCACAGAGCCACCTGCTGGCAGCACGGCACAGACACTGGGGCCTAACTTTCTTACACCAAGCCCCAAACACCTGTGCTCTGACATGACTGACCTTCTTGGTCAAGCTTGCCTCAGTCCCAGTGCAGCAGGCCCCTCCCCAAGAAGACTAGTACAAACCCCTGTCCATGCCACTCCCTAAAGCCTGAAATTTTAAAAGTTATCAGGCTGGGCTAGAGCTCAGAGGGCACTGTCCTGCTCCTGGAGAGAAGGCAGGTAAACAACATAGGGGCACACAGTGTGGAAACAGTGATTGGAAAAATGTACACGGGGGAATTATTCCTTCTTCTCAGAGTGCTTCCCTAAGAGGCAGCATTCATGGAGAAGCTTCTAAGGGGACAAAGAAACTGGCTGGAACCATTTCCCTTCCCCACCCGACAGCATAAACAAAAAGCTACCCTGGGTAGCAGTCCAGCACTGACACTAGCTGCCTAACTTGCTTACATCTAGTCCCACACAGCTGTGGTCTGGCGGGACTGCCCTTCTCAATCAAGCTTGACTCAGTCCCAGCACAGTGGGTGCCTACCCCAGAAGACCAGCAGAAACCCCTACCAACACATCTCCTAACCACAGAGTTCTGCAGGGTCTCAGTTCTAGTGGAAATATTATCAGGTCTCATTTAACAAGCAGACCAGACCCCACCTAGTTAAAACTTGCCACATTCTGACCAAGGAGCAAACATTTTCCTAATCGGGATAAGGAAACAGACATCCACATCCAGAAGACACAGAGAACTCCTTAAAATCAACAAAACTGGCCAACATCAAGACATATTGTAATTAAATTTGAAAAATAGAGTGATAAAGAAAAAATCCTAAACGCAGCAAGACAAAAGAAGTCCTTAATTTACAAGGGGAAATCCATAAGGCTAGCTGCAGATTTCTCAACAGAAACTTAACAAGCCAAAAGGTAGTGGTATGATATATTCAAAGTGCTGAATGGTAAAAATCTTCAGCCAAGAATACACTATCCAGCAAGGCTATCATCAAAACAGAAGAAGAGATAAAGAGTTTCCCAGACCAACAAACACTAAAGGAGTTCATGACCACTAAACCAGCCCTACAAGAAATATTAAAAAGGACTCTTTAGTGCAAAGGAGAGACCAAAACTGACAGAGACAAGAAAGGAACAGAGAAAATACCCAGAAACAATTACAAAGCAAGTAATAAAACTGCACTAAATGCATATCTATCAATAATTACTCTAAATGAAAATGGACTAAACTCTCTAATCAAAAGATATAGGATGTCAAAATGGAAATAAACAAACAAACAAACAAACAAATAAATAAATAAATAAATAATAAATAAAGAAGACTCATCTATACGCTGCCTACAAGAGACTCATTTTACACCTAAAGACACCTGCAGCTTGTAAGTAAAGGGATGAAGAAACATTCATAACGCAAATGGATGTCAAAAAAAAAAAAAAAAAGCCAGAGTAGCAATACTTACTTATATAAGGAAAACTAGTTTTAAAACAAAGACTATAACAAGAGATAAAGAAAGGCACTTTATTATGACTAAGAAAACAATTCAACAAGAAGGTATAACAATTGTATGTTTATGCCCCCAACATGAAGCACACAAATACATCAAAAAATTAATAATACACATAAAGAAACTCATTGACAATAATACAACAGTAGGGGACTTTAACACCCCACTTACATCAATGGATATATCATCTAAGTAGAAAAACACTAAGGAAACAATGGCTTTGAATGACACACTGGACAAGAAGGACTTAACAGATATATTCAGAACATTATCTTCAAACAGCAGAATACACATTCTTTTCAAGTGCACACAAGACATTCTCCAGAATACATTACATACTAGGTCACAAATCAGGCCTCAACACATACAAAAAGACTGAAATCATACCATACCGAAACCAGATAAAGACTCCACTAAGAAAGACACCAGGCCAATATCCTTGATGAACATGGATGCGAGCACTGTCAACAAAACACTAGCAAAACAAATCCAACAGTACATTAAACGAATCATTCACCATGTGCAACTAGGACTTATTCCTGGGTTGCAAGAGTAGTTCAACATTCACAAATCAATCAATGTGATACACCATGTTAATTCAAGGAATGACAAGAACCATATGGTCCTTCCAATAGATGCAGAAAAAGCATTTGACAAAATACAACATCCATTCATGATAAAAACTGTCAACAAAGTAGGGTTACAAGAAGCATACCTCAACATAGTAAAGTCTATACATGAAAAACCCACAGCTAATATCATCCTTCATTGGGAAAAACTGAGAGCTTTTTCCTACCATCAAGAACAAGACAGGGATATCAACTGTCACCACTTTCATTCAACATAGTACTAGAAGTCCCAGCCTCAGCAATCAGAAAAAAAAAAAAATCAAAAACATCAAAACTGGCAAAGAAGAAGTAAAACTTTCACTGTTTGCAGATGGCATGATACTCTATACAGAAAACCTGAAAGACCCCACCAAAAAGTTACTAGAATTGATACATGAATTCAATAAACTTGCAGACTACAAAATCAGTGTAAAGAAATCTGTTGCATTTCTATACACCAATAATGAGGCAGCAGAAAGAGAAATTAAGGAATCAACCCTATTTACAACTGGACCATAAACCATAAGATACCTACGAATAAGCCTAACTAAAGAGGTAGAAGATCTGTACTTTGAAAACTGTAAGACACACTGATGAAAGAAACTGAAGAGGTCACAAAGATATGGAAAACCGTTCCATGTTCATATGGATTGAAAGAACAAATACTGTTAAAATGTCTGTGTTACCCAAAGCAATGTACACATTTAATGCAACCCCTATCAAAATACTACTAGCATTTTTCAAAGAGCTAGAACAAACAATCCTACAATTTGTATGGAACCATGAAAGACTCTGAATGGCCAAAGCAACCTTGAAAAAGAAAAGCAAGGCTGGAGGCATCACAATTCCAGACTTCAAGTCATATTACAAAATGCAGTTTTCAAGACTGGTACCAAAATAGACACATAGACCAACAGAACAGAATAGAACACTCAGAAATGAACCCACACTCTATAGTCAATTAATCTTTGACAAAGCAGGAAAGAATATCCAATGGGAAAAGGACAGTCTCTTCAACAAGTGGTGTTGGGAAAACTGGACAGCAACTTGCAAAAGAATGAAATTGGACCACTTTCTTACACCATACACAAAAATAAATTCAAATGGATGAAACACCCTGATGTGACACATGAAACCATTCAAATCCTAAAGGAGAACACAGGCAGTAATCTCTTTGACATTGGCCATAGCAACTTCTTACTAGATATGTCTCCTTAGGCAAGGGAAACAAAAGCAAAAATAAACTATTGAGACTTCACTAAGATAAAAAGCTTCTGCATAGCAAAGGAAATAAATCTAAAAGACAACCTACGGAATGGGGGAAGATATATTTGCAAATGATATATCTGATAAAGCGTTAGTATCCAAAATATATGAAGAACCTATAAAACTCAACACTCAACAAATGAATAATCAAATTTAGGGTCACATGGCTGTATCAGTCGGTAGAGCCTGTGATGCTTGATCTCGGGGTTGTGAGCTTGAGCCCCATGTTGGGTGCAGATTACTTTAAAAAATAAAAAAATATTTTAAAAATGAATAATCAAATTTAAAAATGGGCAGAAGACATGAAGACATTTTTCCAAAGAAGACACACAGACAGCCAACATGAAAAGATGCTCAACATAACTCATCATCAGGGAAATACAAATCAAAACCACAATGAGATACCAACTCATACCTGTCAGAATGGCTAAAATCAAAAACACAAGAAATAACAAGTATTGACGAGGATGTGGAGAAAGGGGAACCCTCTTGTACTATCCGTAGAAATGCAAATGGTACAGCCACTCTGGAGAACAGTACGGAGTTTCCTCAAAAAGGTAAAAATAGAACTATCCTATGATCTAGCAATTGCACTAGCTATTTACACAAAAGATACAAAAACGCTAATTCAAAGGGATAAAAGCACCCCTATGTGTATCGCAGCATTATCTACAACAGCCAAATTATGGAAGGAGCTCAAATGTCCATTGACTGACAAATGGATAAAGAAAATGTGGTATATATATACAACGGAATATTACTCAACCATAAAAACGAATGAAATCTTGCCAATTGCAAGGATGGTGATGTAACTAGAGAGTATAATGCTAAGTAAAATAAGTCAGAGAAAGACAAATACCATATGATTTCATTCATATGTGGAACTTAAGAAACAAAACAAAGGAGCATAGAGCAAAAAGGAGAGAGAGGCAAACAAAGAAACAGATTCTTAATTATAGAGAACAAACTGATGGCCATCAGAGGAGATGGGTGTGGGGATGGGTTAAATAGTTGATGGGGATTAAGTAGTTCACTTGTTGAGACGAGCACCAGGTGATGTATGTAAGTGTTGAATCACTAAATTGTACATCTGAAACTAATATTACACTGTATATTAACTGAAATTTAAATAAAAATTTAAAAAATAAAAATTTTTTAAATTAAATAAATAATTTATTAAATTTATTTATTTAAATAAATATATATTAAATTATAATAATTATATATAAATATATTAATTATATAAATTAAATATATTTATTAATAAATAATTTATTAAATTTAATAAAATAAGTAAAAATAATATTGAATGTTTATTACTCATCTGTTTCTTAATCTTATAAATTACAGCTTATAACTTTATTAATTTCAGTAATTTGTAGATTCTTTTGGCTTTTCTATATAAACAATTATTTTCAAATAAACACAATATTTTATTTAAAAAATTATAATAAAATAAGATAAAAATTGTTCAGCTCCAGAATTTCTGCTTGTTTCTTTTTTATGATCTAGTATCTTTGGTAAGTGTCATTTTATTTACGTATCTCCCCCTGATTTCCTTAAATAGTCTTTCTGAGTTTTTGTTGCTCACTGATTTTCTTCAAAACAGGTATTTCAAATTCTTTATCAGGAAGGTCACAAAATTCCATGCCTCTGAACTAGATAATTGAGAATTATTATCTTTTGTTAATGACATGTTAATGACATTTTTCATGTCCTTGTAGTTTTGCTGCTTTGCATCCTAAGTTGGAAGACACTTCCTTAAATCTTTACTAGTTCCCTTCAGTCAGAGTATTCTGTGTATTGGTACTATTATATCTGGGGTTTTCTCTACCTTTGTATGGATACAACTGCTCCATTGTCTTGCTCTCTCTTGTGGCAGAATTATTAATCTTTTAGGTCTTGTCTGGTTGTTACAATTCAGCAGATTGGCTACTGGAAACTTCTCTTTTGTTTTCCAGAAGGTGGTGCTATGGCTCAACTGTATGGTTTCTCTCTTCCTCACAAATCCTGATCTGTTTTGCTCACAGCACTCTAAAAGACTAGCTCTCACCACTGAACTCAGGAGCATGCACAGGAAGTCAGCCACAATGGGAGGTGGGGTGTATGTGTCAGCTTAGCACTTGGTCATTGAGGGTGCCCTTGGACCTGCTGGGGAGATCCTTGGGTAAGGTTCTCCCAAGAGGCTCATGGTTGGGGGGGGGGGGAACTTCCTGCTGAATTCTTGAGTGTAATCAACAGGGACCATGTCCCTTTAAAGTCCTTTGATATTCTTCTTTCCCAATCTCTTCTCCCTTCTCCCAGTCCTGACTTGATACTCTGGGATGAATACCCAGAAATGGATTTCTCCAGCCATGTCCCACACAATTGGGAGTAGATGGGCTATCTACTATCCTTTAGCCCCACTGGAGAGGTCACTGCCAATGGACAGTTCCAGTCCACCAGTGTCAGCAAATTTGTGCAGGTATCTCCCATCAAGAGGGCTGGATTTCTGCAAATTCTTTCATCTGTGAGTATCTGCCCAGGACAGCACACTCCAGGTTTTTTTCGGAATGTGGCCAGGGGGCTGGGGCAGACTTGCTGGTTTTGCTGGTTCCATGGCCCATACTGAGGTCTTCTGCCTATTACCAGATTCACAGGAGGATGAGACTACTCCCATGTCCCTTGGCCTATGGTGCTGTATCTCACAACTCCCACTGAGGCACTTTTGTTCACAGATGGATGTCTAATAAGTTGTTTTAAAAGGGAGCCAAAAAAGAGGAACATCTTATACCACCATGATGCTGATATCTGCAAGTAAGTTAAAGGACAGGACAGTAAATAAATATCATAAAATGGCCTAAGAAGAAGTGACAGAAAGACAGGAAAGAAACCACTCAACACAGGTTTCACAGAAACTTGAGAGGAAATATAATTGGTGGTGCCACTCTTGTTTTTTGTTTGCTATTGAATAATTTTTTTTAATTTTTTTCTTTTTGTTTTCAAGTTTTTATTTAAGTTCAAGTTAGTTAAGATACAGTATAATATTAGTTTCAGGTATAGAATTTAGTGATTCATCACTTACATACAACACCCAGTGCTCATCACAGCAAGTGGTCTCCTTACTCTCCATCACCCATTTAACCCTTCCCTCTACCCACCTCCCCTCCAGTAATTCTGTTTGTTCTCTGTAGTTAAGAGTATGTTTTGTGGTTTGCCTGTCTTTTTTTCCCCTATGTCCATCTGTTTCTTAAATTCCCATATGAATGAAATCATATGGTATTTGTCCTTCTCTAACTTATTTCGCTTAGCATAATACTCTAACTCCAACCACATCATTGCAAATGGCAAGATTCCATCTTTTTTTCTTTTTGTTTTCTTTTTTTCCTTTTTTTTTTTTTTTTTGGCCACTCTTGGTTTTAAAACAAACATCAGGCTATCAAACTCATGCATATTTCCAAACTCCAACCCTCAGCTTAATGCTTTCCATGCAATCAATTCTGGGTAATAGGAAATGCCAAAAGCCAGGCTTCAAGGTGCAACTCACCCTGGTAACTAAAAGGCAATCCATGTTGAGAACACCCACAAGGATGTCTTGCCAGAAGAAGAAGAAGAAGAAGAAGAAGAAGAAGAAGAAGAAGAAGAAGTAGTTGCTGTTTTAACAAAATATATTCATTGGAACAATGAAAGGAGGAAATGAGAAAGCCTTGGAGACTTGGATCTTTAGTACATTCACCCTTTGGCTATGTGACTTCTAAGGTCATAACACAGGCTAACAGTGTCTTTTCTTCCCACAGCCATGGCCACAGCGAAGTCCACCCCTGATGAGCCCCTGCTCAGAGGCAAAAGAACACATGATCTCCAGGAGATGTTGACAGAAGTAGGACTGGCACTCGAGTACTGGTTGCCCAAGTTGCAGGAACACCTAGGTGTGACTTGTGCCCAGGCCTTACAACACCTGGAAGAAAAAGACCTCCAGAAGCTGAAATCTCAAGCACGACATTCCTGGGAGAAAAAAGCCCTGGAGATGCTTCTTAACATGTCACACTCAAATAGTCTTTCAGAGTTACAGGAGTCTCGGCTGGAGATGATGAAGAAAATGCAGAAGCATGCAGAGCAGACACTGCAAGAGCTAAGAGACTTGCTGTCAGAAGGGAGGCAGCAAGAGGAAGAAGCAGTGAGGAAAAAACAGGCAGAGCTGAGGCAGGCAATGGGGATCCCTGACGAATACTGGCCACCTCCCCAAAAGTCCCTACAAGAAGTCATGGAAAACATTCAGAAACAACTCAACCTCATGGAGGGGACATTGTCTCACAGGCAGAACCTCCCAGATGGAGATCTGGTGAGATGGGCATCTGGAGGGTTGGCTCTGCAGGGAATTTACAAAACTAGCGATGAAAGGGGTTTGATAGAGAAGAGAGAGGAGCTACTCAGTGTCCCAAAGAACTTCTCACTCTTTGGCCCTGAGCAGGGCACACGGATGGAAACAAGAGAATTTACATCTTCTCAAGCAGAATCCACATTCACCCAGACTATAGAGAAGCTGGGCTTCAGTGCAACTGCCTCAGCCAAAGGTAAAGGTTGGGGATTTAGCCTGAAAGCGAGTGTACATCACAGCATACATTCAGAATCTAAGAAAACCCAACAATCACATTCTGAGCACTCTTATTTTTGCTCAACCAAGATGAGCTACATCCCGCTGGCTTCCTGCCACTTTCCCACTGATCAGCTCCAGTTATCCAAGGCTGCTCTCCAGGAACTAAAATGCATCGAAGACCTTCTGGGTCAGTCTGCAGGCTCAGACAGACTCCCTTTGCTAAAGTCCAGGAGTGAAGCCTTCTTCCACAGGTTTGGCTCTCATGCTAACCAGGGCCCTCTGCACTTGGGAGGAATCTACTGGTGGAAAGCCATTTCAGAGGGTTTCCAAAGTGAACAGCTGGCAGAAGTGAAACAGCAGTCAGCCAAGGCCCTGGATATTTACATAAGGGGCAGCTACAGTGGCTTTGGAATTCAAGTTGCTACAGACGTGGCTGTGACAGACTCTCATTCAAAAGAAGACTCTCAGAGCACAAGCTCCCAAAATCTCCAAACCAAAATCCAATTATCTGTGGCCCAGACAGGTGGCCCACCAGAAGCAAATGACCTTTTCCAGTGGAAAGCTGGCCTAGTTGCCAGTAATCGAACCTGGTGTGTCATTGACCGGGGAATTCAACTGGTGCCCGTCTGGGACATCATCCTCTCCAGCCACAGAAGTGATTTTAAAGATCCTCTTCAGGTAGCTATGTGCCTGAAAGACAGCTACACTGCTCTGACTGGCCTCACTACCCAGATCCAGAGTGGAGAAGAATTACTCAGTGTTGTGAAGAAGGCCAGGGTTTTCCTAGAGGATGTGAAATCCTGGGAGGTATCTGACCCTGAAGAGCAGCTTAAAAAACTGATAAATTTCATGCAAATGTTGAGTCAAAAACTAAAAAGTTATGACACTTGGATTCACATATGCCTGACAGATAGGGATCTGCAGAATTTTCTGGTAAACACTGTCAACTTTTGCAAAAGGTATTCCATTTATGAAACAAAATTTATTAAATCTCAGTTGCGCAGCCTTTTGGATCCTCACATCTATAGCGTGACAAACTTTCCTCAGGCTCATTCCATCATGCAGTGGATCTTCAGGTCAGAGTCAGAGCAGGAGTATATCAAAATCTCCCAATTTTCTGAATTAATTAAAATCTTTCAAAAAACCAAAAATGACTTCATGGAAGTGAAGATTAAGTCCGAGTCCCCGGAAATAGTGGAGGAAGCACAAAGAAAGGCCACGTATGAGGTCAGCCTGTCTCTTCGATGCTTCTTGAATTACCTCCAAGAAACAGAGCAGCCAGACATACAGCTCTTGCTACTTTCCATTGCAACTGGCGCAGGTTACCACATGGTAAATAAGACTTTTCAGTATCTCCTGGGGTGTGATGAGTTAGACTTTCTAGTGCATGAAATGCAAACTGCCCAAGATAAATACCAGGAGCTCAAAAATATTTGCAGCCACAGGGCTCAGGCATTCCTGGTGCTCACAGGTCTGACAGCCACTGTTGGAGTTACAGCTGTTTCTCCAAAGGAGAAAACACAACGTTTGACATTTATAAGACAGTACATGGGACAATCATTGACTAAAGAAGTTGTAGATGTCCTCACCAAACCTGGAGCAGATCATGACTGGGTAAACCTAGAGAAAGACTTGAGTCTGCTCATTGATGGGAATTATGAAGCCACCACCCCTTCATTGAAAATGGATGAAGTGAGAAAACATTTGCAAAGTATCTTCCATGAAAAGGAACTGCCTCATGAACCACATGATAATGAAAACAACAAATGGGAGGCCACAGAAAATGGAGCTTTCTTAGAATTGCTCCAGCGTCTAGGCCTAGAACACTACTACCCAAAGAGGATGAGCAGAGCTAATTTCCATCTGATCTACAAGACTTCTGTGTACAACACCCAGCCCAGCTCTGAACGGGAGCTTCCCTTCTACTTCCTACAGAAGCTACTGATGTTGGATTATGGGCTAAGATATCTGGTCTTCAAAGATGATGGAAACACAGAGAATCAAGTCTATCTAAGTGCCTCAAAACAGAAAAATGAGGTTTTTGATCCATATGATGATTTTTTTGAAGACAATGATAGTCCCACTAATCCTTCAGATACTAATTCCAGACCCCATATTCACCCTATGGATATTCAGATGGCAATTCTTCACTGTGCTGATGATTTTGCTAGACAATATATTCTGGCCAAACTTTCCATTTGCCAGTTTGCCCTCCCTCTTCTTATACCTAATCCTTGCAATTCTCAAATTGAATTCTCTCTTTGGTCTCTCAGTCAAATTAGGAGAAGCTGGCAGCAAGCAAGGAAATCAACAAAAGAGGCAAAGAACAATTACAAGAATCAGCAAATGTGTCGTGTCTCTACCCCCATTGTGTCCTTTGTTAGGGTTGGAAATGGCTTCTCCGCTTCCAAATCTCAGATTATGAACTGTATTCTCAGTAAACGTAAACATGATATCTTTTTTCATCGCCATTGTAGAGGGAGTAGCAAAGACTGTCTCTTGATGGGGGGTGTAGTGGAAATCTGCTGGTTCTGTCCTGGGGGTGAAGATGAGGACAGATTTGACAACTGTCTGACCTTTACCAATCTTCATGGAGATGCCAAGGAACATGAGAAGCAACTCACCTTCCTGCAGGAGATCTCTTCTCTCATTGTAGTCCTCATGGCAACTTCTGATGGCAATCGAGAAAACCGAAAAATTATCCGTGGCCTGTGTGAGCTATCCAAACCTTTGATCTGTCTGCTTGATGACAAAGAAAAAACCACAGCCAGTAATTCTGGCCAAAAAGTGAGAATTGGGATCAGGAACAGAAATGAGGCAGAATTAACAGAGGAGCTCAAAACTACAATCAGACATTTGCTAGAGCTCTCTGACACTACTTTTAGCTTAGAGGACTGTGCCCAGATTGCTCGTAAGCAAGGATTCCTTATTGATGAAGACCAGAGAGACTGCAAGGAAGCCAAAGAAAAGGCAGAGGTTCTCATGGCCCTATTAGGAGAAATGCAGATATCTCAGATGAAGGAAAACTTACTACCCCTTCAGGGACACCTGTGGCATCTTTGGTGTAAAAAGGACAAAGAACTCTATCATCTGAGAGAAAAGGGAAATCGGAGCATTGAACAACACAAGAGTGAGATTGAGGCAGAAAAACAAATAATACGGCAGCAACAATTGACCAGAGCCTTTCCTCTCAATGAGTTAATGCAATCTGTCCTTGAAATTATCCAAAACCATTCAGAAACTCATACCAAACTCTACTTCTTACAATGGCTGAGTGTGTCTTTGGACAACCTGACTGCAGGACACTTGGAAAAACTGAATGAAAAAAAAAAGGCTTTGTGGTCACTGGTACAAACAGAAAAGAAAAAAGCACCAAAGAACACCTCCCTGAAACACTGGCAAAATGAGATAGAAGCTATTTCTACAGAGATTACTGACTGCACCTTGGGAATTGAACAACTTCTCAGAGAAATAGGCCAGATCTATGAAGTTCTGGAAGAAACTTTCTCCACAAAAGATAACCTTTTTCTCTCCCTTCCCCAGATTGCTGCAGATCTAATGATATCTGGTCTTCCCATTGAGCTGATGGATGGGGATGCTTCATATGTGCCTCTAAAGTGGGTAGCAGCTATTTTTGACAAGGTCTCTGAGAAACTTGGAGACAAACGACTGTTTGTTCTCTCTATCCTTGGCCTGCAGAGCTCAGGGAAGTCCACCCTGCTGAATGCCCTTTTTGGGCTGCAGTTCACTGTCAGTGCTGGGAGGTGTACCCGGGGTGCCTACATGCAGCTCCTGAAGGTGGAGGAGACATTCACAGAGGAACTGGGCTTTGACTTTGTGCTTGTTGTGGACACAGAAGGACTTCGGGCCCCAG
The DNA here is from genome assembly GCF_018350195.1 of Panthera tigris. NCBI lineage: Eukaryota > Metazoa > Chordata > Mammalia > Carnivora > Felidae > Panthera > Panthera tigris. Next base: position 63,136,499 of record NC_056669.1, on the reverse strand, counting down.
AACTCAGCAGCAAATCCCAGAATCGTGACAATGAGCTGGCAACCTTTGTTATTGGACTTGGAAACTTGACTCTGATTAACATTTTTGGGGAAAATCCATCAGAAATGCAAGATATTCTACAAATAGTTGTCCAAGCCTTTCTGAGGATGAAACAAGTAAAAATCTCTCCTAGCTGCCTTTTTGTCCATCAGAATGTGGGGGAAGTTACAGCTAAAGACCAAACTATGGAAGGACGAAGGCGGCTAGAGCAGAGATTAGATGAAATGGCAGCAAAAGCAGCTGAACAAGAACAGTATTCAGATGTAACCCGATTTAGTGATGTCATTAAGTTTGATGTCAATACTCATGTCTACTACTTTGCTCACCTCTGGGATGGCAATCCTCCAATGGCCCCTCCCAATCCTCGCTACAGCCACAATGTCCAGGAACTGAAGAGTAGAATTCTTCTGACAGCCAAACAGGAATCTAGGGGAGGCATCATGAAGATATCAGATGTAAAATTCCGAGTCCAAGATTTGTGGAGAGCCCTGGTCAATGAGAACTTTATTTTCAGTTTCAGGAACACACGAGAAGTCATGGCCATGAGCAAATTGGAAACAATGTATAACTACTGGACCTGGGAGCTGAGGAGTCATGTGCTGGGCTTGCAGAACCAGCTAATCAACCAGATTCAGAATGGGAAAATTGAAACATTCAGAAAAAGCACATTTAAGGCGCCAGTCACAGAAAAATATGAAGCCATCAAGCAAGAACTTGAAAAATATTTTAATGAAGATCCAGATAGTGAAATACTGGTTCAGTGGAAAGCAAATTTTGAAAATAAGCTAATGATCCTTACAGAGGCACTTATTTTAGAAAGCCAAAAAAAAGCTGATGAACTTATTAGTTTTAAGAAAAGTCAAGAAAAACTGGACAGCAAAAAGTCAGGTTATGAAAAGGAATTATTAGAAAAAAGCCGAAGGTTGGCTTTAACTGTCAAAGGCACAGAATTGAGTGAGGAAGAGCTACATGAGAAGTTCAATCAACTTTGGCAAAAATGGGTCTATGCTGTGTCCTCAACTCTCCCTCCAGTCACAGAGCCTAACATTGATGTGGATTCTGAAAACATCCTTTTGGAGTATTTCAAAAAGGAGAGAAATATTGTAGACACACTGAAGGAAAATCCTGGAGAAAAGTTTCAAATCAAATATGACAAACATGTCAAAATGAACATGAAATATTACATAATTACAAGGACATTAGAGGGCTATGATAAAATGTCCATAGATAAGACTACTGACCACATTATTTCAAGATATACTGAAACTATTAAGAATATTTGGACACAACAGCGTGATTACAATCCAAATTATTTCCATGAAATCCTGAGAATAATAGATGAGGAAGTGAAATCTGCAAACACTGATGGAAGATACACATTTACAAGTAAATATGAAATTGATTTATCTTTGTGTTTATTCCAAAAAGCATCAGAGACTTTTAAGAAGATGCACAGGGCATTCAAGAGAGCAAATGATCCTGTAAACTATCTGGAAAGTAAGAAAGAGGATTTCTTCATGAGTTTTAAGATATCTTGTCAAGGAGCAACTTCAGTCAAAACATTTGTTGATTTTCTGTGGCACAAACTCACTCCTGCTGTCTCTACCACCATATGGGAACAAATGGTCCTCAAAATTGCTGGGGACATGCGAGCTAACTGCCCAGCATTCAACGGAAACAAGTCTAACCTGGAGAAACATATTCTCATCTCTCTGGCAGAAGAAGAAAATTTTGATAATTACTGGGATTACCTTCATAATTCAGAATCATTTTTTAGGAATTACATTCAAAACCATATTAAAACATATTGTTCAGACAAAGGAAGTGAAAAAATAAAGACTTTTTTAAAAACAACTTTAGGTGATATCAAGACTGCCATCCTCTCAGCTATTCATAAATCCACAGTAATAGCCAAAGATAAAAGCAGCACTGTGTCTGGGTGGTTGGATTTGTTCTGTGATCACCTGGGGAGTAATGTGATCTTTCCAAGAAAAGACTTGATAAGCATTGAACACCAAGAGATAAAAGATATTGAGTTTCTCAAAGAAGCTATGAGTGAAGCTTTGGATCCCACAATGAAGAGAGTAGAAGAGAACTATTTGAATATGTCTGAACAAGAAATGGTTCTGGCAGTTCAGAAAATGCTCTCTGAACATCTCTCTGGCTGCTGGAAACAGTGTCCCTGCTGTGGAGCAATTTGTACAAACACAATCCCTAAACATGAAGGAGACCACAGTGTTCCCTTCCACCGTCCTCACGCTGTTCGTGGAGGGTATTTTTACAAAACAGACAATTTTGTCATTGATTGCTGTACTAATTTGGTAGCAAGCAATCTTCTATTGGTTTTGAGAGATGACTGGAAAGTCCCATTTAAGAACTATCGACAGGCAGGAGGGGAGTATGCCATGTGGAGCATCACCCCAGACTCATCTACCCAGCCATACTGGAAATGGTTTGTCTCTCACTTCAGATTAAAGCTAGAAGAAAAATATCAGAAAAAATTTATAAATAAAGGTAAAATCCCTGATGCATGGGAAAATATAAAAAAGCAGGATGTGCTCGATGACTTGAAAAAACAGTAAAACTCAATGAACCCCAATACTCAGACAATCCTAAAATACCTCCTCCTCACAGTAAGAATCCTCATTATTACATTTTTTCAAATGAAAAATCTAAAAATCAATCAATTAACTTTAAGTCTTGTGAAAAGACTTCATTTTTCATTGCCTCAATTCCTTCTGGCTCAAAAACATATTTCTAAAATATATGAACATATGATAAAATCAAATAAAACCCATTTAAAATATCTACTGTACATTTTAAACTATTATTCAGAATGTTTTTATTTTGAAATATATAATGTTATATAAAGTCGCAGAGAAAGTCATTTTCATAGGAGGAAAACAAAATCATTGCAGACTACTACAAATTTACAAATTTCTATAGAATAAATATATGGATATTTCATACAATATTGACTGGAAGCTACCAAAAGCCTTTTTTTCTTTAATCCTCTGAAACTGTGAGAAAAAGTTACTAATCCTCAAATGGAAAAACATTCATGGAAAATTCATGATCCCCAAGCATAGCAATATTTAGGCAGAACAGAATACTGTTCTGGAGAGGAATAAAACAGAGACTTTACCAGAACAAAGTCTGCATCAATTCAAGAAATGTTATCAAGCAAATATAGAAAACAGAAATCAAATAACTGTTCTTCTCATTTAATCCTCACCCTCTTCTTCCCTGGCATCTTGCCTATATATGTTAAAAAGGGGGGGGGGGGTCACAAGACCTTAGGTATTCAAAGCTTGGTGCTATATACAAGTCTAAGATAAACTGGCTTTTGGAACATAATTTATGACCAGGTAACATAATTTATGACCAGCTAAAAAGGGCCATTTTAATTGAAGCTGTGGATAGGGTCAAATCTGATTAAGCCATTGATGATTTTTTTTAAAAAAACTATTTCTTTAAGAATAAAATATCAACTATTCCTTTAAGAATAAAATACCAAAAACTATACAGTTTTTTGGTTCTAATATTTTAATAAGTAATTCTTTTTATACATTCAAGTATAAGGAAATACTCATCTCCACATTAGGTGATAAGTAACTTTTCATACTGTTTAAGTCATAGGGTCATGATCAGAATAAAAATGACAATCACTCTGAAGCTAATCAAGGACGTGAGAGGGGAAAGAAATAGCCATTCTACAAACCTACACCTTCTAAAACAATGACTTACACTAGGTTCTCAAAGCTGATGATCTAAAGGAATCCTGATACAAAGAAGAAAATTTATGTCGGACATAAGGGCATCCATTGGCTTCTATTTAAGACACACTATCAACCCCTCCATAGCCAGTGAAAACAAACAGCACAGGGAACCATAGTCAAAGGACTGGAATCTTTAAAGTTAGAAGATAGGAGTAATGACTCTGCTGTTTTATTACTCAAAAATTTTTCCAGAATACTATCAGTTTCAGGTAAAATGACCCATGTCTCCAAAAGAAATCCTGGAACAGAAAAATTATAAAGGATAAAGGAAACAGGTATTCTTGAACAGCACAATTTTCCTTTTGTTCTCTGGAAAATAATCGCTTTAAGAGTTGGAAGGACCTACCAATATGATTAAGTTGAAATGGTGATGGAAACAGAATCCCTGCATGGTTCCTGTCTCGCAAATCACTGCATCCTCAAAAACTGCAATGTTCAGTTAACATTTGCTGAATGTTTTTTGTATTTGTTTAATGAATCCAAAATCACCTTTAAGAAGTATTACATGTCATGTATTAACTTTGATTTTCAAGCCAAAATTGTGTGTAAATAAAGAAGATCTTTGACAAATTCCTCAGGCATTTAAGCAGTATGATTATTCAATGAGATTCAGACACTATGCTCAAGAAATCCCAGATAAACTGGCAAGAAGTAAATTGGGATAGAGAAAAGATGACTGTATAGGAATGGAGTTTCTATGATAGTAATGGAGAGTGTAAAGCTGCCATAAAGGTGTAGTCAGGATTAAAGAGATTATAGTGAGAGATTCTTCCTTGGGAGATTACTAGAGTAAAATAACTTATTGAGAGCAAGGCCCTCATGATGGGATTAGTGCCCTTAGAAGAAGAGACACCAGAGAGACCTCTCTCTCCCCGTGCCATGAACCAAGGAAAGGCTATGTAAGCCCACAGTGAGAAGGCAGCCACCTGCAAGCCAGGAATATTGCTTACCACAAATCTAACCAGGTAGCACGCTGATCTTAGATGCTCCAGAACTGAGAAATAAATTTCTGTTTTCTAAGATACACAGTCTATGATTATTTTGTTTCAGCAGCCCAAACCAAGACAGTGTGTGCCTAAAAATTCACCCCCTAAAGTTCTGGCAGACTCCTCCCTTGGACTATAAGAAAAGACACATGAATCATACAATTTTTATTTTTTTTCCCCTTGCCTCAAAATTGTAATTCCCTTGAATCATTCTAACCCTTTAGTA